>NW_005339942.1:0-528 GCF_000412655.1 Myotis brandtii | reverse complement strand
CTAGGCCGGATCACTGTTTCCTCCATTTCTTTCTGGGTGTCTTGTCCGAAACCCACCCGCTCAGCTCAGTTTCCAAACCAAACAGGTTTCCTGGTGGAAAACAATGGGAACGGATGCTCAGTGATTTAAGCAGAACAGGAATGTATTGGCAGGACACCATGGAGCTTGCAGAATCGATTAGAGAACAGGATCAGGGAAGGGGCAGACGTGGAAGGGGGCTGGCATGAGGTCCCCCAAACGAGAAAGGGGGGGAGTGCTGATCAGGAAAAAAATCAAAACAGCAATGTTCTCCTTGGGGAGGCACCATGCTAACATTTACCTGCACTGTCTCAATTTCCTCTCTACAATGATCTTTTCTCAAATCCGTTTTACAGCTGGGGAAACAAGATCTGAGTTTCATCAGGAACAACCCCAGGTTTGTGGGGTCCTGGGAGGGCCAGGCTGGGTACCATGGATGCTGGACAGCTCCGAGCAGGTTTTTGGAGAGGTTGCCTCTCAGTTTAGGCCAGCCTTGGCCTTTGGGCCTCG
>NW_005339941.1:0-814 GCF_000412655.1 Myotis brandtii | reverse complement strand
TCCCTGGCCTAGAGATGTACATGGCCAATCTTATCTAACCTACAAGATTGTAGCAGGTGATAGCCACTCTGTTTCTATTTCTTTCTCTTCTTAGTAGTAGACCTAAGTTTTACTGGGGGAGGGGGGAGGGCAACAATGTACATGGCTAAAATAATACATTTTTCAAAACTATTTTCTGGCCTGGCTAGTGTTGCTCAGTGGTTGAGCATCAACCCATTAACCAAGAGGTCACAGGTTCAATTCCCCATCAGGGCACATGCCAAGGTTGGGGGCTTGATCCCCAATAGGGGGCATGTAGTAGGCATGCAATTGATTTTTCTCTCTTCATTGGTGTTTCTATCTCTCTCTTAACATTTTCTCTCTCTAAAATCAATAAAACATAAAAATATTTTTTTGCAGCTAGATGTGACCATGAGACTGGGATAATGATATATAGGTGGCTTTGTTGTGTGCAAAGCAGAGAAGGTGCCTTAGAAGGATTTCAACCAACTGGAAAATGTGTCCATGCCTCTTTTTCCACATCTCCCATCTTGCTACCTGGAATGAGTCCATAATTGTTGGCACTCTGGCAGCATCTGGGATGCTAAGTGCCATTGAGGATGGAATTGACATGCTAGGATGGTAGAGCAGAGAATGCCAAGAACCTGGGTCTCAGGTGACCATGGCACTGCTGTGCCCACTCTGGACTATTTAACTAGCTACCTATTTTATGTAACAGAGTAATAAACCTATTTCTGAGCAACTATTTTTTTGTGTTTTCTATTTTTGCAACCTAGACACTTTATAATTGATATTGCTTAAAAATAAAAATGAG
>NW_005339940.1:0-523 GCF_000412655.1 Myotis brandtii | reverse complement strand
GAGCCTAAGCAACCTTTTTCCCAAGAATTCATGAACATCAGCAGCGATAAGGCACCCTGCCTCCCCTCCCCGGAGGGTCCCCGCTTCCCGCTGTGACGGAACGGGATGGGCCCTGAGCCTGCAGAGGGACCACTTCCCCCGCCCATAGCGATTTTTCCTTTCGGCAGATTTGGAAGACTGAGGACGTGAAGGGGTCTGTTCCTGGGCAGGTGGCACCGGAGGAGCCCTCGGCTCCGCCCACCAGCCCGAAAGGTGAGTGCCCCGCCAGGGGTGCAGCCAGCAAGGCGCCTTTGCTGGCTCAGCCCCCCCTCTCCTGCCCCCTCCTCAGCCCCAGGGCTGCAGCTGAGTGAGAAGGAAGTGGTCATGCGCTTCTGGGTGACTGGGCGAGTTACTGGACCTCTCTGTGCCTCAGTTTCCTCCGTCTATTGTTCAGGGATGAGAGGGCCTTAGCTAAGTAACTTGGTTACAACCTGGCTGCTGAGCCTGTCCTCCTTTCTTGCAGCTGTCATGGAGCCCAGGGAAG
>NW_005339939.1:0-276 GCF_000412655.1 Myotis brandtii | reverse complement strand
TAAACTTCTTCCTGGCCCTGCCTACCCTATTTCCTGGATCGTCTCATGCAGATTACTCATAAAGCGATTGAATCTTTACTAGAGGGTGTCAGCCCCTTCTTGGCTGGCTGACAGACGTGTGACAGCAGGGAGCACCGAGTGACTGGTGAGGGAGGTACAGCCTCAGATTCCACCGTTCCCTTCTTTGTCTCCTCTTCCCAGTTGCCCCACTTACGTTTTTATGTTATTGTGCATGCTTATGCGCTGTCTGAAAGGTTAGTTTTGCAGCCAAATAGC
>NW_005339938.1:0-1056 GCF_000412655.1 Myotis brandtii | reverse complement strand
TGCACGAATTTGTGCACCGGGCCTCTAGTTTTTTCATAGAAAATTTCAAATTGAAACTTTAAATTTGTTCTTATTGAAACTATCCTTTTAAAGTAAGATTTGAATACTGTTTACTAAAGACTTATACATGAGTGGAAATATATATCCTTTGCTTAAAATAATCTATGGGAGTTCTCATAATTTAATACCACAGGTAAGTTACCTCCAATAATTTGTTGACAAATGAAAGAAACACATGACCTCTCTAGTGATTATTTATTTTTCGCAAAGATAACACATTTAGGCTTTTTCTCTCTCTCTCTTCTAACTCTTAGTAATTCTTATGCCTATAATGAAAGAGAATAACATTTTAAAGGAAATTAATTACAATAATAAGCAGAGGAATGTGACCTTTTTGCCTCATCAAGAAACTAGCTTGTATCTGATATTGTAGAATTTAAAATATGTAATATTTGCTTTCTATTAAATATCTAGCACTGATTGAAGAAGACATTTAATGAGGAATTAATGGTCCTATATTCCTTAATAGGGCTAAATTTGACAAATGCTTTTCAGAATAGTTTAGTTAGAATAAAACATTTCTTCTCTGTAGAAGAGGGGTCACTGAAGACAATGAAGAGCTGAAAATAGAAGTACAGACTTTATTTGAAACCACATTCCACCTCTAACTTTTTATGTGATGAAGGGCAATCAAAATAGATCTGATCAATTTTTCTAAAAATATATTCTACAGAATAAGTTATTCGACAACAATGAAAATAGTGTTTAATTGTCAAATAGTTCATAAAAATCTTCTCACTGACATTTTTGAGTGCACAGGAGAGATAGGTCACTGTTTTCATGGAATGCATATCTTATAGGGAAAACACACTTTAGACAGATAAATCACAGTGTAGTGAGTGCTAAGGAGAAATATAGGGAACCATTATCATAATCTATATTTTGTCCTCTCCGGTCTCAGCACTACCCCATATCTGATCACTCTAATGGGCTGTTTTTCCTCTTCATATGGCTACTCCATTTTCCATTATCAGTTTAATTATTATATTATTTAAG
>NW_005339937.1:0-2535 GCF_000412655.1 Myotis brandtii | reverse complement strand
TTCAACATAAGAATTTGTTGAAATTCAGTCCAAAACATCAATTATATTGATGTTTCAGTCCAAAACACCAATTATATTGAAACATAGTTATCAAACTAATAAACCCACAAAATTTAGGATATGTACTTCTTTATCAGTGCAGTATATAATAAAATACTTTAAAAATAGCAACAAGTTTAAGTTTATTTTTGAAAAACATATTAGGGTGGCTTAGCTTGAATAATAACATTCAACCATGGGGGGGGTCTTTGGTGGACAAATGCATGTTATGTTTGATATAAAAATGCAGCTATAATACTTTTTCCAAACTAGTTCATGGACACACTGACCTCTCCATGGACCCAGCACAATATGATCTAACCCTCTGCTCCTCACTCCTCAGACCCTCTCTCTCACCTACTCACCCCTCGTGCTCTCTCTAGCCACAGTGGCCCTGTTGCTCTTTCTCCAACACTTCAGGCACATTTCTGCCCTGGTACCTTTGAGCCTGCTGTTGTCTCTATCTGGACTCTTCTTGCCAATATCTATATGGCTCACTTACTTCTTTCAGATCTTTCCTCAAATACCACCTGCATCTTTTGAATATTTCTCACAGACTCTGTGCTCCCCATCCTCCTGCCCTACTTTATTTTTTTTTGTTTGCCAGCTCGCCTGCCCTATATTTTTAACTATTGCCTCTTTTCTCTGTGACCCCAACTATAACATAAGATCCATGTAGGTGGAGATTTATTGGTTTTGTTCCCTGCTGTATCCCCAGTGCTTACAACAGCACTGGGCGCAGATAGGACAGGCATTCCAAAATATTTATTGATCAGGTGAACAGACTAAAATTAATATTGGCCCAAACAAAACTAATCAGAGTGGTAAGTTTGTCATTTAAATGCCTACCTAAGTTTAGTATACTGAGTCCCATTTTCTCATTGGCCCCCACTCCTATATTGGAAATGTACTCCCAAGTGCAAATAAAATCTCCTTTAGGAATCCAGTGAATTGGGGGAAACAGCCACTTAAAGGTAATGTGATTATTGAGAGAATATATGAGCAGCAGGAGTGGTGAAGTGGGCCCACCCTGGGTGGAACCTCACCTTTCTGCCCCTCACTGCCTCATCTGCAAGAGGGGAGAGAATATCTCTAATGATCTCAAAGGGTTGCATTGAGCTTTAAGTGAGGTAATTCATGAATAGCGCAAAATCAGACTCAAGAAATAAATGCCAGCTGCTGACTGCACCTGTATAAGTCAAAGAAGAAGAAAGCAACGGATTCCAGAAAGTTTTCTGCTCTGCAGTAGACCTTTGAGGTCCCGGGGAAAGACACAGTTTTGCCAAAGGGGCCATACTGTGCTGGAGCCACCCTCCCAGCCCCTGGCCCATGTGCTCCCGCAACCTTGTCCACCAGGAGAACTTGTGCTCAGAGTCAGCCCAGCTCTGGCCGCCCACGGACGCCTCTGGCTTTGAGAAAAGGCCCTGTAAATCAGAGCTGAAGGGACAGGATAGAGAAACTCAGTCCAGGCCCAGATTCAGGAGGCAGCAGGAAATGAATACATTTGTTGGAACACATGGCAAAGAGGACTTGAAATGTCTGAAGAGTGAGTCATCAGGTACACGGAGCTGGTCAGCAGTCCCCGGCTCACAGACTGATGGCAACTATTGGGAGATAAAGCTATGAATAGTATGGTATACATTCCAGCCAACAGAAACTATTTTCAGATTAGCTTCTGTTTCATATTATCCATTGCTTGCTTCCCCTTTATTAATGCAGATGATTGGACGTTGACTATAATACATTATGTATTATTTTATTTCATCATTCACCAGACTTATTAATCACTAACTACACACACAGTACTGACTTAAGCACTGGGACCATGCATTTGAAAATGGTACAGAATTTTAAGGATCACAAAAATAACCTCATGTTATCCTCAGAACATGAGGGAGGTAGAAGCAAACTTATTTTAATAATTAATTTGTTTAATGATTGATTTATTGATTGATTAAACCATGCAGATATCCTTACTGAGCACCCACCATGTGCCAGGCACTGTGCTAGATGCTGGGAGTGGATAATAAAACAAAAGCCTGCCAACATTGAACTTGCATTCTGTAGGAGAGATGGGAGGTAAGTAAGCAAGTACATAGCAAACACTATAACGTCAGGAATTGGTGGCCCTGTGAAGAGTAGCTAAGTTGAGCTGGGGATGGTGGAAACAGACGTGCTGGTAAGTAGGGGGTGGTTTTGAGCCGAGAGGCCTAAATGGAGTGGGACAATTAGCGGGGCACTTACTTGGGGGAGGATAGTGTTGATGGACTCCTCCCTGAGGACTGCACCACAGAAAAATGAAGTGATTTTTTAAGGATCTCACAACCAGATGGTTGTTGAAGTAGGTACTGCTCTTGCCTAAACACTGTAGCCTGTACCACCTGTTCAAACACACTGCCCTGCCTCTGAGGAAGCCTGCGGTCCAGGGGCAGAGCCTTGAGCTGCTGGTACTCTGGAAGAGCAGGTGCAGAATCCTTCCGAAGTGCACGTGTTCAC
>NW_005339936.1:0-211 GCF_000412655.1 Myotis brandtii | reverse complement strand
GTACATGCCCTTGACTGAAATCGAACCTGGGACTCTTCAGTCCACAGGCTGACGGTCTAGCCACTGAGCCAAACTGGTCAGGGCTATAATTGAAACTTTGTTGCCATGAGCAGAGACCTCAGCCAGCTAAGGACTGGCGGGAAGCTTGGCTTCCTCCATCACCCGAGCAACCAGGCCTCCTGTTTGCTCCAGCTCCGTGGCTGCCGGCCGC
>NW_005339935.1:0-210 GCF_000412655.1 Myotis brandtii | reverse complement strand
TAAGAGTCTCTTCACCCAGGCCATTACGAAGGATTGCGTTGTACCTTGAGAAAGGAGGTAACATTCTCCCTGGACAAAGAGCAGGCTTGCTATAAAAGTGGAGACTCACCCAAGCTCAGACTTCCTCTCCTGTTACACAATCCATCGAGGGCCACTGTCCTCATGGGGTCTGGGGGGAGGGCATAGGCAACTGGTGTGAACATCATGCTG
>NW_005339934.1:0-562 GCF_000412655.1 Myotis brandtii | reverse complement strand
AATAAAATGCATATATTTAAATAGATAACTATTTTATGATGTTATGCTTTTACTTCATTACATCTATTTATTTATCCAAGTATCTACATTCAATAGTGCATTTTTATCTACTATTTGTGTGTGTGCATGTATCTATGTGTGTGTATGCTTGTGTGCGTTGCATGCATGCATGAATGTACACACGGCTGTGCAATTATTTTTATAAGGTTTTGATGATAGGATAATGCCAGCATTATAAATTAAGCTGGGAAGTTTTTAGGACATTTTCTAAAGCATGAAGAGTTTGTCTCATGAACATATGTTAAAATTTCCAACTAAGTAAAGCTACTGGGCATAGTGTCTTTTAAGATCATATACCTTCGAAAATCTTTTCCTCTAAAGTTTTGGAATGTGGAATCTTTTATCTCTTCTTAGGCCAGTAAAAATATATGTTTTGCTGGAAAATCATGAAAGATGTTACGCTTTTGCATAGAACTGTCATGTAATAATGTATGTCATTTTTTGTCTATAGCTCCAGTTTCTTAGTCCTAAGTTACGTATTAATGCATTTTCTTTCTCTTTT
>NW_005339933.1:0-1464 GCF_000412655.1 Myotis brandtii | reverse complement strand
TTCTCTTTAATGCCAAGTGGAAGAGTTCCAGACAGCTATTTGCATTTTCAATTCTAGAAATCATTAATATTTTAAAACTGCCAGCACCATGGTTTATTAACATACATTTCCTACTTGCCACTGTCAAAGGGAAGCTTTGTATTTGAGAAATATTCTAATATCCCCAACTTTTGTTCTAAGTTTGCTCTCACATCCCCGCTCTCAGGAACTCAGTGGGGAGACAGACAAGGAAGCAGGGAGTGAGAACTCTGAGTGACAGCCGTGTGACCGAGGGAAGCACCGAGGACAGGAGCCAGGGCCCAGGGCCAGGGCAGCCCCGGCGCAGCCAGGATGGTGGAATCAGGGTCAGAGGTGGGCTTGGAGCACCAGGACACACTCGTGTAGATAGCGGAAAGGGCGTTAATGAATAGAAGACCTGCCCTCAGATGCTGGCCATTCTGGTTATTTTCAGTCATCGTGGCAGCAGGTTGAGGGGCTTTGAGTCAGACGGGCCTGGGTTCAAATCCCAGCTCCGACACCACACTGCGTGGCAGAGATCCTAACAAACAGTTTTTGAGCCCTTTCTGGGTTTCAGGGAGAGGGCGGCTTTTGAGGGGTGACCTCCCTGGGTGGCCACAGCTGTGGGACCTGACCTTACGCATCTCCTTCCCCTTCCCTCCCACCCACCTCTGCACTCACAACCACCCTATGGGGTAATTTTCTGTTACCCGCATTTCACAGGGCAAGAGACTAAGAAGCAGCGGAGTTCAATCACTCGCTCCAGGGCACAGGGTTGGCCAGTGGATGAGTCAGAGTTTGATCCCTGAGCGCTGAGTTCTGCTCTTACTGCAGAGGGGGGTGTGGGCGCTAAAGGGGCCCTGGGCCTACAGTGCTCGGCCCGTGCTGTCACAGTTGGGCACTCAGAAAAGCAGCTGCTGAGGTTGCTCTTGCATCTCCCAAGCCCAGCTCATTAATCTCCCCTTTGCTAAACTGCCCCTACCTGCCCCCATCTCTCCGGCCAGAGGACCCTGTGTGTCCCCGGCACACAGCTGTCCTCCTGTGTGCCACCCCTCTCCTGTCACCTCCTCCTTGCTGTTCCCTCCCAGCAACTCACACAGTTCTTGGACATGTCACAGGGTTGCAGTCAGTGTTTGCTAAATGGATTGAGAGAAAATATTAGCCACACCAATTCCCAGAAGAAAATGTTTGCCAAAGATCTCTAGCCTGGACCCATCAATATAAAAATGACACAGCTATAATTTGCTTTCAGATTCAAACTGGGAAGGTGAACTCTGACCCTGTCAAAAAATGAGAACAAATTAAATTGAAGCACAGAGTCATTTCCCTTGTTCCAGGGCCCTGGATTTCTAATTAACGTGCAGCACCATTCCGGGGTCTGCGAGGGGATCCGTAAGACAGTGTCTGCTACATTGCACACTGAGCCATGCTCAGGAGAGAGTGTTCTGTTCCTGTGCTCGTAGGTTC
>NW_005339932.1:0-910 GCF_000412655.1 Myotis brandtii | reverse complement strand
GAACTGACAATGTATTTTTTGCATATATCAAAAGCCTATAAACTAGATAATACCATATAGTTGAGAAAACAATGAATTATGAATTGCATAGAAGGTTATCGTATATTATGGAGATATCTCTGTTTTGAGAAATTTCTGTTGATAAATTTTAAAGCCAGAGACAAGGCCACAGAGTTTGTCCTCATCCAGTTTATCCTGAAATTTGGATCACTTGGAAATATAAGAGGAGAGTTGGAGGATCCCAAATATGCTATTGATCTCAAGGCCATCTGCTACTAATTTTGAATCACAGAGAGGGCTATTATACTTTTAGGATGTAATAAATTTGACAGTAGCATTCAGTGACCTATATTTACATTTGCAGAAGGATTTTGCAATGCTCGAGTAGTCGAATTTCACAAAGTATATCAATCCAACCTTTTCAAAGCTAATGAACATGGTGAAGCATGCCTTATTCATGTTGTTATAAAATGTACGCTCTGACAGTGGAAGAATCAAAGTCATGGCACAACATAAAAGATGGATCATAAATATGCTTCTCTGATAATTAACGGTTCTTTAGAAAGACAACAAAAGTGTACAGTTTGGGCAGAGTTCTTCTAGGCTAGTTGATTAATTAAAGAAAATGACTGTAATTATTTTGGTGGCATGTGTCCCACTGGTATGGGAGTGATGACCACATGCAAAAATAGTTTTAAGTAATGAGCTCAGAGTATTCCAGCGATGGTTTAAATCATTTTTGTGAAATATAATCAAATCCAGTGATTATTTTGTAGCATAGCACTGATTATATCTCCCAATGAATCATGTGCCATAATGTGTCTGATTTAAAATATTCTGAGAAAATTGAAAAAAATTATTTTTTAGATAATATTAAAAACTCTTCATCTTATTCTTGTATTTACTTGTA
>NW_005339931.1:0-840 GCF_000412655.1 Myotis brandtii | reverse complement strand
ACATAGATAGAATCTGTGTTTTTGAAGATACATTTGCTTATCCAGCCCATGCATTTTGTTATGTAAGATAATGCATATACTTACTGTGTACTTTGCTGACTAAGTTTTCTGGTATGTATAGTCAAAATATATTCTAATTCACACACCTTCTTTAAAGATATTTGAGATTTCAAAATATAATGAATGTCATGACTAAGATTGAATCAACCCAATTTTGAACCTGAAAGAAATATGTTTCTACTTTGATTATTTATTACCAGTGTCAGAACTGAGACTGCTTGCTTGCCATAAGCTTTTACTTCTTCAGGTGTGTGAAAAGTAAACAATAAGATAGAGCACTTCTAATATTATACTTGTGCTGTGTTTTGTTCCCAACTACACATGTTCTACTTTTGAGACTCTTCCAACTCCTGTCTTAGAGAATTATAATTCTAATATGTATCCAGGTGTGTTGTTTCTAGGCCTCTGGTGATGAGATGGATGTTTCAACTCTTTTGATAAGAAGGTACATCCCACTGAGAATCGAGCTAAAAATAGGACCTCCATGTTCACCTCAACACCCTCAGCTCATGTACAGCTTCCCTGAACCTGTGTAAGCTGAGAGCTTGTGGCTGCCGTCTTCCCCACTATATGGGGCAGACCTAAAAAAAATGCCAAATCAGAGAGCAGTGTTACCAAGGTGGAGAGTCACAGAGTCCTGTGGATATTTTTGAGCTGATAGATTAAGCTCTCCCTAAGCTCAGTCTACTAACTAGACCTTTTCAGTAATACAGGTTGAGTTACAATTATCATGGTAGACAAACTAATGGCCCCTCAAAGACGCCCACACCTTTACTCCCA
>NW_005339930.1:0-895 GCF_000412655.1 Myotis brandtii | reverse complement strand
ATTGTCCTTGCTCTGCTCATGTCTGTCTGACTGCCTACCACAGTAGTAACTTTCAAAAATATTTGTATGATTCCTAAAATTGTTCTTAGTCTAGACTATATATTTAATTATGGTTTTACAGAGTTTCATAAAGAATCTAATGTTCATATTTATATAAAAGAACTGAGTCACGATTTTTTGTGTCTCTAAAACCCATACGTAATTGTTTTTTTAATAGAAAATAAGGCTAGTAAACCCCAGTATGGTAGTGTTGTCTGTCATCTTCCTCGGTCTAGGATAAGTAGAAATACCTGTGTTAATAATTCTTAAAAAGTCAAGAGTATAAAGTGCATCAGATGTATGGAAATTTTAAGGATAAACCTTAATATGTTAATGTTGGTTTTCTGTCATGGTGAGTAGCTGGGTGATTTAATATTCTTCTTTACGCTTGTCTATATTCTTTAGTTTTTCTTCAATGAACACAACTTCTTTAATGTTAAGAGGAAAAAGATTTAAAAATAAAAAAGATGATTGTACATACACCATATGATCATGTCCATGTAAAACATATGCATAGGTAAAAATATCATCACTTGTGACCAGGGAGAGGAGCAGGAGGACTATGAATACATTTTTTTCTCTTCTGCTTTTCTTTTTCCAAACTTCTTACTTAAGCTAGGAATGTGTTAAGCTACAAGTAAGAGAATACCCAAAGAACTGAGGCTTAAATCCTATGGACATAAAATCTTGAGTTAGCGAGAAGTTCGTATGCAGGCAGGTTCTTCAGCTCTAAGTGATGCCATCAGGATCCACACCTGTGCACCACATCCCCACCTCCTGTGTCACCTTCTTAAGCAGGAGGGAAAGGAAGAAGAAACAAAGCGCTTACTCTTCCCACAAGTCGATCTCTTTAAGG
>NW_005339929.1:0-526 GCF_000412655.1 Myotis brandtii | reverse complement strand
TGGTTAAGTTACTAATCTTCTACTTAGACTTTTTTTTCCTATTTCCTCCTTTTCCTTCTTTCTTTTACTTATATTATTGACATATTAAAGGAACAAAGCAGCATACCCTAATAACTATTTACAAGTGTTGCTAATTAATAACTGTCAGTTAAATAATCATTCCTACCTGATGTCATCTTGAGTAGGTTCACTCAGTCAGGAGAAACTAGGGTCTAAAAAACAGTAAGAGAAAGTGGGGAGCCGGGGGAAGCGTGTTCAATTTTGGAAGAGTAAATTCATAGAAAATGAAAAAGTCATTTGCCAATTTTGTATGCCTTGTTCTTTGTGCATCTCAGATGTTAGGTTTCCAGATAAAAACTAAACAACTCAGAGGCTTCCTCACTCATATTTTTACAACCTGATTTCAGAGAAATAAAGCCTTAGGCATAGTATCTTGGGAATTGTTAATATTAATGACATTTCAATAGAATATTTTTTTCGGCCCAATTTAAGAATATTACACATCATTTTTGTGTGAGTTTTTAAA
>NW_005339928.1:0-555 GCF_000412655.1 Myotis brandtii | reverse complement strand
GGAAAAAACACATCAGCATTCTGGCCTCAGTTTTCTTCTCTGTAAAAAAACTGGGTTGAAAGAAGTAAATGTTTTCTAATCTTGTCACCTTTCCCTCTAGCATTGTGTGTCTCACTGGGCTCCCATTTCTCCCCATTCATGTGCTCTTCCTCCCCATTTTGTTTTCCCCTCATTTTTTTAAACTTACTTTTCAATTAGTTTATGTTAAATATTATTTAGTATTAGTTTTAGGTGTAGAACATAGTGGTAAGACAATCATATCCTTATAAAGTGTTTCTATTTAGGAGTATTAGTTTCAGGTCTACAGCATAGTGATGAGACAATTATATCCTTACAAAGTGCTTCCTCCACTATTTTCAGTACCCACCTGGCACCTTATATAGTTACTACGGTATTACTAACTATATTCCCTGTGTTGTACTTTACCCTATGACTATTTTGGAACTATCAATTTTACTTCTTTTTTAAAAAATATTTTTATTGATTTCAGAGAGGTAGGGAGAGGGAGAGAAAAATACAGAAACATCAATGATGAAAGAGAATTATTGATCGGCT
>NW_005339927.1:0-223 GCF_000412655.1 Myotis brandtii | reverse complement strand
AAAATGAGGCTTAGGGAGTCTAAGCAACATACCCAGGATCAAATGCTGGTAAGTATTGCATCCAAATCTGGTTCTATCAAATTCCCAAATCCTTGCCCTTATTCACTATACCACTGCTCTTCAAAGTCTCTGTTACTTCTTCCTAGAATTTTCATATTTGAAACAACAACAAAAAATTTTATTGAATCATGGTGATATCTTCCTCCTTGCCAAAATCAAGGAA
>NW_005339925.1:0-219 GCF_000412655.1 Myotis brandtii | reverse complement strand
CAACACCTATTAGAAGCCTGAAATCCAAAAAACTAACTCATTCATTGCTGATAGGAATGTAAAATAGTACATTTTGGAAGACAGTTTGGTGGTTTCTTATAAACTAAACATAGTCTGACTGCATGGTCCAGCAATCATGTTCCTTAAGTCTTTGCCAAATGGAATTGAAAACATTATGTCCGCACAGAAACCTGTGAGTGAATGTTTATAGCAGCTTAA
>NW_005339924.1:0-434 GCF_000412655.1 Myotis brandtii | reverse complement strand
GCCAGAACCCACTTATCGATTTTTAAAATTACAAACCGTTGAGAACATTTCCATTTACCCTCACAGACTACAAAAATCACAAATGATGGACTCTTCATTGTGGCCGTCTAAGAGTCATCAAATTGAGGCTCAAGAGGAATAGACAAGGTTAGGAGGTCTGAAAAATACAGGTTCTCTGGACATACTTCGAATCTGAGAATGAACAGAAGCTGTTCCAGACAACAGATCAATACAACACAAATGTAAAATATTACTAATGAGAATATCACTACCAACATAAGATTTTAGAAAAAGGGGGGAAGTGCCTCATTTCTGTGTGTTCCCTTTACCACCTGCTTGTCACTCACATGCCTTGAAGAACTGGAAGAACTGAAAGACTCTAATTCTTATATTCCCAGTTAACATTGAAAATAATAATTATTTCAAAAACTTAC
>NW_005339923.1:0-306 GCF_000412655.1 Myotis brandtii | reverse complement strand
TTCTTTCTCTGTGGTTTATAGCTTCGCAAATAGGATGCTTGGCTTCAAGGTGACTCATTTTGAAACCGTGGAACCTTTTTGGTTTCCCTCTTTTCCTTTGGAGATTTCCTTTGTCTCCCACCTGCTGATTCCGCCTCTGGATGCCTCCTCCACCCATCCACTCCTTCCTAAGCTGCTGCCCCTGCACCAGGCTACTGTTGTTGCGGCTTGTCGGGCGGGGTATTTCCGTGAGCATCTAATCGCTCTCCGGGCCTCGGGTTCTTCCTCTACAGTCTCATATTTGTAAAGCGTGATTCTGTTAGTATA
>NW_005339922.1:0-397 GCF_000412655.1 Myotis brandtii | reverse complement strand
CTGAATTCCAGGCACGGTTTCTCCCTCAAACTGCACCACATTTGAACTCTGGCTGCTACTTCTTCAACTATGGTTGCAAACCTCAGGGAAGACTTACAGGGCTCTCCCCACTCCCCGCATAACAGAGGCTCAGCTCCACCCTTCATATACTAGTTCATGCCATAATCTCCTCACTAATGCTTGGGAGTTGGGTGTTAGCATCCCCATTTTCTAGATAACAAAATGAAATCTTAGGGAAGTTCATTGCTCAAAGCCAAAGAATGTAGCTAGCCATTAAAGCACACACTTTTAAATGATAGCCATTGCTTTGCCTACTAGCTCAACCACTCAACAGCTTTGTGGAGTTAGAAAAGTTATTTCAGCCTCTGCTCTCAGTTTTAAAGGATAGAATTTGAAC
>NW_005339921.1:0-227 GCF_000412655.1 Myotis brandtii | reverse complement strand
TCACTAGGTCAAAAGGCAGTTCCATTTTTAACTTTTTTGAAGACAATCCATACTGCTTTCCACAGTGGCTGTACCTGTCTGCATTCCCACCAGCAATGTACTAGGGTTCCCTTTTCTCCATAACTTCACCAACACTTGTCGTTTGTTGATTGATTAATGATAGCCATTCTAGCAGGTGTGAAGTGATACCTCATTGTAGTTCAATCATCTCTCTGATGATTAGTGAC
>NW_005339920.1:0-416 GCF_000412655.1 Myotis brandtii | reverse complement strand
ATGTATAGGCTTGGTCATGAGCCCCTCTGAGCTCGCTGCTGACCCAGTGGGAATTGGTTAGGCTGGAAGGGGGCGGACATGGGGCAGGCCCGCCGACCGTGTAAGCAAGAACCGTTGGTGCAGGAGAAAGTTTAAGGCGTGTGATTCAGATGACCGGCGGCACTGGCACATGGTTTTGCTGCTGACAACTGAGAATAACTGCACTGCTTTTCCGCAGAATACAAGATAATGGATGATTAAATGGTAACAACTATAAAATAGATCCCAATTTACAGTTTCTTCCACAAGCGTGAACTCATTGAATCCTCACAAAGATAGGATCTATGAATACCCTCGATTTACACGTAAAGAATAAAATAGGGATCGAGTGACTTGCTCTGACTGACACAGAGCCACGTGCAAACAGAGGCATTGAG
>NW_005339919.1:0-212 GCF_000412655.1 Myotis brandtii | reverse complement strand
CCAGCAATACGCAAGAGGTCCAGTGGTTCTGCCAAATCTTTTTTCTTTCTTTTTTTTTCCACTTTATTAAAATACTGACTTTATTTCACATGTATCCACATCTTTTTTTCCCCTCTTTTCTTTCTTAGGCATTCCAGTGAATGTTTAGGATGACTCCTTGTGAATTTAATTTGCATTTCCCTTATGTCTAATAAATTGGAGCCCCTTTTCAT
>NW_005339918.1:0-529 GCF_000412655.1 Myotis brandtii | reverse complement strand
AAAGGGGCCAGTGAGGCCATTCTCCCACATTGTGGGCTGAGGAGGCAGAGTCCAGGCACCAGAGGGGCTTTTGGAGACTTGGAAGCGAGCATCCATCCCCACCTGAACTTGAGACCGGGTGGAAACCGTCATGGCGCTGCTCTGTGGGCCAAGATGGTGCAGGGTGCTCCTCGCCCTGCTGGCATCGCTGCTCCTCTTTGGGGCCAAGGCGGCCAATGGAGAACGCGACATCCACGACTTTTGCCAAGTTCCAAAGGTGGTGGGGAGATGCCTGGCCTCCCTCCACAGGTGGTGGGACAATGCCACCTGCTGCTCCTGCCAGCAGTTTGTATATGGAGGCTGCGGAAGGAACAGCAATAACTACCTGACCAAGGAGAAGTGTCTGCAGAAGTGTGCTGATATCCCAGGGCACGCCATGGACGATGCGGCCACCAGCAGCAACCCCGCAGATTCCTCTGGCCCGAGTGTCCCCAGAAGGCAGGGTTTTGATGGCCCCTCCAGCGATATTTTCAACTACGAAGAATACTGC
>NW_005339917.1:0-473 GCF_000412655.1 Myotis brandtii | reverse complement strand
TGCTGAATTATGGAGAGCCTGTGGCCAGATTAAACCACGATTCTTGGATTGTACTTTGCTGTAGCAAGACAACCTACAAATTCTGAAGTCTCATTCTCTGTGAAAGTCCTCAGTTGGTCTTGAAGGCATGCTAGTTTGAAACCAATGCCTGTGAATCCTAAGCCTCATATTTCCATTTGGAGCACTAGTGGGATCAAACAGGCAGATAAAAGACTGGTGGCCTCCACCTCTCAATTAATCTGGTTGAAGCTTGGCCTTCAGGGTTTTACCTAAGTTTGAAGAAAAAATATGGAGTTATGGAAATACATGAAGACAACCTAAATGAGAACCCATAGAAGCGATTTTAAGTTTGTTATAGCAAGCCAGTCAACTACCACCACTTGTGTTTGGGTGAGACTCAAAGATAAGTAAGGGAGTGGCAAAGCTTTATAAATGGAAAAAAAATAGAGAAGGCTTTAGGTATGCTTTTATTT
>NW_005339916.1:0-370 GCF_000412655.1 Myotis brandtii | reverse complement strand
ACTGGGAGTGGGGTGGGCACAGGCTTGCTTTAGGTCAAGGTGGGAGCAGGAGTGGTGGCCTCTCAAGTGCACAGGCCGCGGCGAGGCCCAGTTAGTGCTGGGAGCTTCACCAAACCGCTGCAGTGGGGTACCTGGCAGTGCGTCGCCCCTGCACTCAGGTGGCACCGCCCCTCAACCCCTGCCTCAGGGCTGCGGGTCCACGCCACTCTGCCCAGGCGTGCTTCCACACTGGCAGTCATCGCCTCTTGTTTCCCGCATCTTGGGACCACTGCAGGACCTCGCTCTCCTTGGGCAAGGAAGATCCCCACCTGCCAGCCCCCTGCCCGGGCCCGAGCCCCCTCTGGTGCACCCCGCCTCGGTGCCGCTCTGC
>NW_005339915.1:0-506 GCF_000412655.1 Myotis brandtii | reverse complement strand
AGATTATGAGTTTTCATTCATATGAATAGATTACCTTTTCTGTTTTGTGATAGGGTGTCACATCACTCATAATCATAAATATTTTCATTGGAAATAGCAAGATATTTATTTCTAATTTACTAGCACTTAAAACTCAAATAGTACTTAGTGAACTTTCTATACTTGCAGATAAGTTACCACTCAATGGGATCTGTCACTGATTCATTTTTCACATACACTCTCTCTATAAAGTAGTGAGAAGTTTTCAAATTCCATGATTCTTTTCAAGTTATTTAAAGGTGGCTGTAAATGAAACCAAGGTGCACACTTATTTGTATTTTCATATATTCATAATTTTATGGTATACATTTTTGTTGAGTAGATTAATCATTTCATACCCATTTCTCCATCCAGTTTAGTTACTGAGCAACCAGTCAAAACTCTGTTTGTACTACAACATAGTGTTTACAAACTAGGTATTCTGTCTTAGATAAGATTTGTTTTCTGGGAAGGAAATGCATCCTTGA
>NW_005339914.1:0-312 GCF_000412655.1 Myotis brandtii | reverse complement strand
TGAGAGTGTGTGTAAGTTTGTGTTTGTGAGAATGTGTATGAATGTGAATTTGTGTGAGTGTGTGTGAGAGTGTGTATTGAATGTGTGTGTGTATGAGTTTGTGTGTGAGAGTGTGAGTGTGTGCGTGTGTGAGAGAGTTTGTGTGTGAGTGGGTGTGTGAGAGTGTGTGTAAGTTTTGTTTGAGAGAATGTGTGTGAATGTGAGTTTGTGTGAGAGTGTGTATGTGAATGTGTGTGTGAGTGTGTGTGAGTGGGTGTGTGGGTGAGAGTGTTTGAGTGTGTGTGTGTATGTGTGTGAGTGTGAGTGTGTGTG
>NW_005339913.1:0-718 GCF_000412655.1 Myotis brandtii | reverse complement strand
TTTTTTTTTAATCTAGTACTTTTTGTCCTCATTCAGTTTAACATAGGTTGGTCCTTGTCTAATTCTTCCACTTTTTGCTTTGTGGTGCCTTGATACATTATTCAGTTAATTTCTAGATCTTTACTGTGTGTCCTAAAAAAGTACAAAACTCATTGTATTAAAAAATTAACAAGTTATTTACAATTTAGTTTGAAAATGTAGGGTACAATTTGTATTTTTATCTATAGCAAAAATAGATAGGCCATGTTTGAAGATTATTCATAGAAATTTATACTTTCAAGTAGAAATTGCCAACTCTACTGTAAGATGAGCAGGCACATCACATTTGAATTCATTGTGGTAGAACCAATGTTTAGGTACCATCAACGATGTCAGAGGGAAAGGCAAGGGGGAGATGGGACAGCTTGGGATATGAGAGAATTATTTAGTTGACATTTAATTTTTTCTTCCCGAATGTCTCAGTATCTTTTTAACACAGCAATTTGTAATCTTACTTTAAACATGTTCAATTTGAAGCTCTAATTATAGTTTATGTAATTCATGTTTTTCAAAGAACACTGTTTCTTTTTACACAGAAACATTTGCATGTTACTTTCAGATGTTTAAATATTTCAGTATTGTTAATAGGGAAAACATTCTTACAACAGTCTTATAATAACCTTGTTGAATGGAATAGAAACAACATATTAGGAGTTAAGAAAAACCTAATTTTGAAATT
>NW_005339912.1:0-393 GCF_000412655.1 Myotis brandtii | reverse complement strand
ACTTTAAAAGCATCTACTTTAAAAGCATATTCACCTGAGATCACGTACCTAACTATTCCTATGCTTGGTGTTTCCCATATGACAGAGGGATAGAAATCCAGTATTACTTGTTTCCTCCCGAGTTTATTTTTAATAGCAGACATGTCATCTGATTCACTAGTTGTTAGTATTTTGCCACATTTGTTTTGTGTATTTGTCTTTTGAGGGGAAGCAATTTGATGCAAATATTGTCACTTTACGACAAAATGCCAAAAACAAGGATATTCTCCCACAGAAGAATAATGTAATTATCACACTCAGGAAATTTAATACTGATACAATACTATTTCTTAGCATAGTGCCCATATTCAAAATTGCCCAATTGTCCCAATAACATTCTTTATAGCAAATTTT
>NW_005339911.1:0-251 GCF_000412655.1 Myotis brandtii | reverse complement strand
TCCCAGCTGAGTAAGTCCACACCAATGCCCTCCCAGTTCCCAGCTGGCCCAGCAGTAGGTGTCAACATAATATGCAACAGCCGCACCCGAGAAGCCAAGGACCAGCTGTCAAACTAAGACTGTCAGACTGTGAGACTGCGATGCCTGTTCTGAAAGCACGGGTTCCCATCCTGTGTGCGGCTGCACATGTGCTACAAAGGTACCAAAACACTAGCCCTTCAACCCCAGGGTGCTCTCCATATGTGTCTGAT
>NW_005339910.1:0-231 GCF_000412655.1 Myotis brandtii | reverse complement strand
GAAAGAAAGAAAGGAAGGAAGAAAGAAAGAAAAGAAAGAAAGACCTATGGATTAATTTGTTGAGTAGAGAATTATTTAGTCTACTAATGATTGTAGTTCCTGAAGAGAACACAATCTATTTTAATATTTCATGATAATAATAATATGAGAGAAAATATGATTTTGGACCCTATTAGATTTTTACCTGAAATAATTTTATATACAGATATCATATTTTAAAATCAAAATTAT
>NW_005339909.1:0-934 GCF_000412655.1 Myotis brandtii | reverse complement strand
CCCTCTCCGAGCAGGGAAGACAGCAGGTGTGAGGGGAAGATGGCGGAGGGGCAGCAAGGTGGCCTTTTGGCAAGCACCCCCTTCTGATGATGTGCATCACCCCTTCTGTAGGGGCCAGGGGCAGAGAAGCCCAGCACATCATCTAAGGGGGTGGGGAGAAGGCCCGCCCTCTGCCAGCTGGCCCTCTGCCAGGTAGGATTCTTCCGAGTTCAAGGCACTGACATAGAGTGGCCTGTTCTAGTGTTTAGGAGTGGAAGCCAGGAGGCTAAAGGGCCAGTGATGATCCAATCGTAGGAGCCAAAACTCAGGGTGGGAGTATGTTCCCTAACAGGCCCGGCATCTCTGTGTACTCCTGAAACCTCGAGACAGGCAGGGGCTTTGTAGCTGAGGTTAGTCCTATTCCGTGTACTTTCACGTGTAAGCCGACAGTTGGCAGAATGCTAGTACTCTGCTCTATGACTCTCCTCTGTTGGAGCATTTACATGTATTTGAATGATGAATTTAAACTATTGTTTTAAGCCATCTCTCTTAATGTACACATTCACATTTTTATTTCAAAGTGGACCGAGGATGTCACCCGGGATGAAACAAGGACTGACTGTCTCTAACCTGATTTGGAACGAATAGTACCTTATATACTACGGATGCTTAACAGACGTTTGCTGTACCACAGCGATAGTGTGCAGTTTGGCCCCCAAACTCACAAGTGAGGCCTAGTGGTTGGAAGTCATCAGGGGCAAGCCCCCTGCCCTCCCCTCCCGATGGGCCTCTACCATCTCCGTCTTGGGGGTTCTTGGCCTCCTAGTTTACCCACTGAGATCCAAGCTTATTTGAAGGTCTCTAAACAGACACCCCCCCGCTCTAGCCTCACCTTCCTACCCCTAGGCTGCTCACTTTCCCAGGCTCGGCCTGCTGACGGCCAGCAGATGGCCCA
>NW_005339908.1:0-257 GCF_000412655.1 Myotis brandtii | reverse complement strand
CATTCATTCATTCACTGTCTCATTCCTTTATCCTTCCTTTCACTCATCCCTTGATTCACTTATCCACCCACCCATCCACCCACCCATCCATCTACTATTGATGTCACGATGGCCTCATGCTTTCCTCTTCGCTGGGATCTAACCCACAAATCCCGTTTATTCTGGTGCTAAAATTGTCCCAGGTTTGCCCTAGCTGGTTTGGCACAGTCGATAGAGCGTAGGCCTGGAAACTGAAAGGTCCCGGGTTTGATTCCTGT
>NW_005339907.1:0-453 GCF_000412655.1 Myotis brandtii | reverse complement strand
TTTCCATTCTTCTGTCTTTGTTCTATTCTACACCTATAGCAGTAGAATAGAGTTCAGTAATACAATAAAATATACTTTAGTAAGCAAAGAAGCATTATCTTTCTAAATTTCCATATTTTCTAAAGTTGAAGCCACAACTTCTTCCCCTTCTCCTCCTTCCTTCCTGTCTTTATTTTAGCCACACTCCTTCCACTTTTCATCCTCCCCTACCATCTTTAGTTGCTTTCCCATTTCTAGCTATCCTTCACCTAAGATTTATCATCATGTTTGAAAAAAAATGGAATATGAAGCTATAGTAGAGAAAGAGAAGGTCCAAATGATTCAGAAGAAGAAATATGACAAAAACAGAGTTAAATGGAAGAGACAATGAGAGAAAACACAAAAGGAAAGAAAAAAATAATGATTTTCTTTTTTGTTCTTTTGCAGTTGGGACTAAATCATTCTATGCTGGTG
>NW_005339906.1:0-261 GCF_000412655.1 Myotis brandtii | reverse complement strand
TCTGGGGGTCTCTGAATCCAAAAAGTCCTCAGTACCATCCGTGGCTCTTCACAGGCGCGGGAGGAAGACACCCAATCAATCACTTCACCATCAAAGACAGCACCTCCGTGTGCTCAACATGAGACAGCTTGAGAGCCGGCTCCCTCAATCCTGCCAAGTTGTCCGGCCTTGACGTTCCCGACTAACAAGCCGAACAGGCGGCATCAGAGCCATCTGAGCCCTTTCCTTCAGCGGAACCAGTTCCCGAGGCGCCTGGGAGAG
>NW_005339905.1:0-249 GCF_000412655.1 Myotis brandtii | reverse complement strand
TAATGTCATGACCAATCTACAAGTGGTGAAGAGCTACAGGAGGGCAGGACAGTGAGCTAGGAACGGCAGGAGAGCTGCAGGGCAGGGCAACGGGCAGAGAGCTACAGGAGGGCGTGGCAGTGAGCTACAAGCAGCCGAGAGCTACCAGCAGCGGTGGGTGGGTGGCCAGCTGAGGCAAGCAGCAGAGAGTTATTCGCGCATGGATTCGTGCGCAGGGCTACTAGTATGAATATAAAAAGAATGCCAAAG
>NW_005339904.1:0-1131 GCF_000412655.1 Myotis brandtii | reverse complement strand
ATACTTTCAACAATAAAGATAAAATTTTTAAAAATCAGGTATTACATAAAAACAGATAAAATATAATTGTAATTATGTGATGGAATTATGTAAATACAATGGAAATAAAAACTACAAATGATGTATACTTCCAAAAATGTTTGAGGAAAAAAAAATGCTATACGTTTCATATTCTTTTCTATGCATGAGTTTCCCCCAGGACCATGGAATGGGCCTTCACAACCTTTTATTCGTTATTTTCACTCTTTTTCTTTTCTTACAGAAGTTCCCTCATAATTTATAAGTTTTAGGTTCTGCAGAACCTCACCCCACACAGAGTGTAGTAAAATCTTAGGCCCATGTATCTTTTTACCAGTGTTTAATGCCAGTCCTACAGATTGTTAGTGGTGTGAACTTGGCAAAGCACTTAATGTCTCATAACCTGTAAAGGGAGATAATAATGATACTTATACCACAGAAAATCATATGAAGGACATAATATATATGTTTAATAAATATTAATTGTTTTAATAGCATTCTGACCAACTCTGGACATCTTTGTTTAAGGGAGTTGATATTTTCCTGAGTTAACAATTGACATGTTTAATTTTAAAGGTAAATTTTTATTTTATACATTTTAATTATTTGTATCTGTATATATTTGCATGAAATTAAGATGTATCAGGATTAATTTGGAAAATTAAAAGTAACTTCCACTAGAATACTACACTAGGTCATATATTAATTGAAGCTTGTTTTTAAATCTCCCTTTTGTTTGTTTTGTGTTTATATAAATAATAATAAAATGCTTTATTAATTGATGATTTTACAACTTTTTTGAATTAAAAATGTGGTTTTCTCTGCTTTAAATGTATTCTACAATATGTGAAATGTATTCTTCTAATTAGACTCTCATTGGCAAAAAAAATAAAAAGTGTGTTTCTCCTAAATTCACCCTAATTATTTTGAAATGCATTTATTTGTTTTTTATTTTTCAATTATGTTTGACATACAATGTTATATTAGTTTTGAGTGTACAACATAGTGATGACACATTTATATAACTTAGAAAGTGATCGTTCCAATAAGTCTAATACCCACCTTATACCAGACACAGTTATTATATTACTAGAGGCCCGGTGCACAAAAATT
>NW_005339903.1:0-217 GCF_000412655.1 Myotis brandtii | reverse complement strand
AACCCGGGACCCTTCAGCCTGCAGGCCGATGCTCTATGCACTGAACCAAAACAGCAAGGGCCATGGGCAGCTTTAACTAGGAGCTTGGACTGACAGGGAATGGTGTGGGCTCCCGGCCCTGATCTGAAGGCCCTGTTTTCAGTAGCCTCAGGCGGGGATGAAGCCATGTGGGTCAGATATAGGTTATGGGTCAGATACAGGTTATGGGTCAGATACT
>NW_005339902.1:0-294 GCF_000412655.1 Myotis brandtii | reverse complement strand
TGCCTCCTGCATGCACCCTGACCAGGGCCCGGGCCGGAGAGGAGCCTGCAACCATGGTACAACCTTGACCAGAATTGAACCCAAGACCCTTCGGTCCACAGGCCGATGCTCTATGCACTGAGCCAAAACAGCTAGGGCCATGGGCAGCTTTAACTAGGAGCTTGGACTGACAGGGAATGGTGTGGGCTCCCAGCCCTAATCTGAAGGCCCTGTTTTCAGTAGCCTCAGGCAGGGATGAAGCCATGTGGGTCAGATACAGGTTATGGGTCAGATACAGGTTATGGGTCAGATACT
>NW_005339901.1:0-250 GCF_000412655.1 Myotis brandtii | reverse complement strand
AAAAAAAAAGAAATGCCTCCTTTCCCCTCAGTTGAACTTTTAGCATCCTAAGTTGTTTTCTCTTCCAAGTTATTTATGTGGTTTGCTTATTTATTTGTTTGTTTGTTTATTAAAGAGTTTTTCTTTTCAAAAATGATTCTTTTAATTTCTTGCAGAGCAACACAGTATCATTCCACTGAGTATGCATTTAAAATATATCAAAGATATGGTACATGAAAGAGAAAATGCATTATTCTTAAATCCAGTATAT
>NW_005339900.1:0-1003 GCF_000412655.1 Myotis brandtii | reverse complement strand
TCTAGCCCCCGAGAGAACTTCCTCTGCCCTGGATGGGCGGTGAACCAGGAGCTGGCCCCTCCACCGAAGGTCCAGGGTAAATAAGCCTTTTCCACAGGGAGACTGGGAGGTGTTCAGGCGGCGGTCTGTGCTGTGCCCTGTGGGTGGTGGCCTGCCAAGAACTGCCTCTCCAGTTGTTCAGTCCCAGGGGCTCAGAGAGGAAAGGCCCCCGAAGCAGCAGGAATCTGCCGGGCGAGTTTCCCTGGAAAGCGCTGTTCCCCCAGGTGTGACCCATAGAATGAGGCCGAGTTGAGTCCTGCATTCGCTCTTCCAGTTCTAGGTGTGGTTCCATGAGCATCGTCCCCTCAGACTGAAAAAACACCCACATTAATCAGAATATGGGAGCAAATAGAAAGATATGGTTTCCACCCTCTTTGAAAGCTCCTTAAATTACATTTTCACTTTTTATTGGCTGGTTCTCAGTAATTGGATCTTATTTAAGTTCACATGGTTTTTCCTAAGTAGTCTTCCGTAATATTTAATGCCTAAGTACCACTAGGCAGGTTTGACTTAAGTGCCATTTGAAAGAGAGTGCTCCCCGAAGGAGTTCTGTGCTTCTGTTTATGAATAAGAATAACCTGCATTTGCATGGCTTTTTATGGTTTCCAGAAGCTTCCGCATGTATTTTTTCATGAGACTTGCTCTCTGGAATATTTTCTTGCTTTGGTTTTCATGGTCACCCTTTTCCGATGGTGAGACCAGGGCTCAGAGGTGACGTGGCTTGTTGGGCAGAGTGGGTGTGACGGAGCCAGGATGGGAGTCAGGCTCTGACTTACACAGGAGCTCCTGCCTCTGCCCCAGGAGGTCTCCCCACACCGCAGCGGAAGTTCATGGGGACCAAGGAGGCAATGTGGGAGAACCAGGCCCCTTCCGTAGCCCAGGAATCTATGCATTACTTAATTAGCTTCACTGCAACACTCGGTAATAAGTCCGAGATTTTACAGACGAGAAACCAGCATCAGAC
>NW_005339899.1:0-923 GCF_000412655.1 Myotis brandtii | reverse complement strand
CCTGGTTCATAGGTCGATGCTCAATCACTGAGCTATGCAGGGCCACTATTATATTTTCCAACAGATGTCTAGCAAAGATTCAGCGCTGTAAGTTCTTAGCACCATAAGAAACAGAAGAACGTAAAAGAATGAAAAGGAGATCAGGGCATGGTATTGCAAGCTTTTCTTAGAATATTGTAATTCATACTCAAATTGGCCCCGCCAAAAAACCAAGTTACAGATTTAGAAGAATAGCAATTTCCAGGTTAGATATATTCTTGAGACTTGGATAATTCCAAGACACAGAATATGGAAAAAAACATACCAGGAGAGCTACACTGGCCTGATACATCTTTGTATCCCATATTCCCATCTCACCTTTTTCTATTTCTTCAATTCTGTGGCTAGACTGGATTGTTAGCCATTCTTAGAATATACCCCAGCATCTGTAGTCCAGTATCTGTTGCTTCCTTATGTGGTCCTTACCTCTGGCTAAAATGCCTTTCCTATTTTGTTGATATTTAGAATGTTAATTCATCCTTTACATCCTAGCCAATGTCATCTCCTCTGCGAGGCTGTCTCAGTCCTGGTGGTGTAAGAAACTGACTATCCTGTGCTTCTCCCAAATGTTGCTCTTGTATCAACCTGTTTCACTTACTAGTTCCTGTGTCTGTTTCCCTGCTAGGCTGTCAGTCTTTCTATGACAGAGGCCAAGGTTCCTACGTTTGTATGTCCCTTATACCAAGTGCAAGTACCAGATAATATTTGTTGACTTAAAATATCTCCCAGGAAGCATCATGCAGGTAGGGTAGAGATAAGGAGACTCCTTTCTGCCATCCTGGACAAAGCCCAGTCTTCGTTTCTCCATTCTTACCCTGTCAAGGCTTTGCTTGAGATTCACATTTCCTATATGTTCCACAGTTACATGTGTGACTTGTGTTTCT
>NW_005339898.1:0-223 GCF_000412655.1 Myotis brandtii | reverse complement strand
ATTTTTTAATTTTTTATTGATTGATTTGAGAGAGAGAGAGAATGTGTTGTTCCACTTATTGATGCATTCATTGGTTGATTCTTGTGTGTGCCCTGACCGGGGATCGAACCTGCAACCCTGCCGTATCGGGGTGATGCTCTAAGCAGCTGAGATACCTGGTCAGGGCTAGGTGGTTTTTTGTTTGTTTTTTTAAATTTTAAAATATATATATATTTTATTGATT
>NW_005339897.1:0-223 GCF_000412655.1 Myotis brandtii | reverse complement strand
AGAAGAAAGGAGGTAAGTAATAAAATGGTAATAAATATGTACAAAATAAACATATGAACAAAATAGTTCCAGAGACATAGAAGCATGGAACAGACTGTGGAATCTCAGAGGGAAGATGGGAGTGAGAAAAATTTAAGCAGCCCCAACATTCCTCTGCAAGCTTGGGAAAGGGAAAATAGACATTGTGTATTTTCACAATGAATAAGAAAATTCACAATTTGAA
>NW_005339896.1:0-684 GCF_000412655.1 Myotis brandtii | reverse complement strand
GGGCGGTAGCGCCCACTTTGGGAATCACTGGGCTAGAGTGAACGCCTGAGTTGAGTGAAACTGGATCAGAGGGGTTGCTGGGAGCCGCCCCTGCAGTCCTCATCCACACATGGACCTGATTCAGATGATGAGGTTCTGCACGTTGATGCTAAAAGGAGATGAGGCTTCTGAGGGGGTGGGGAGAGAGTGGGTGTATTTTGCATGTGGAGTAAATGTGCATCATCAGGGCCAAGGATGGACGGTGGTGGGCACCCTCAGGAGGCCCCTCATGATTCCTCCCTCCTGCCCTTCACATCCTTGTACAGTCCCTCCCACATTAGACTGAATTTGGGTTGGATGACCAAGAAAATACCTCAAAGTGACTTCATTCTGCCCTGGCCAGTGTGGCTCAGTTGGTTGGTCACCATACCATGCACGGAAAGGTCACTGGTTTGATTCCTGGTCAGGACACGTACCTGGGGTTGCAGGCTGGATCCCCCGGTAAGGGGCCTGCAGGAGGCAACCAATCGGTGTTTCGCTCTCACATCGATGTTTCTCTCTGTCTCTATCTCTCTCCTGCTCCCTTCCTCTCTTAAAAAAAACCCCAAAACCAATAAAAATATATTTTTAAAAAAGTGACCCCATCCCCCTATACTTCTTGACCCACGGAAACTGGGAAATAATATGTTTGTTTAAAGCTTCCCA
>NW_005339895.1:0-296 GCF_000412655.1 Myotis brandtii | reverse complement strand
TTTTTGTGCACCGGGCCTCTAGTCATTTTATAATATACACAAATATTGAATCATTATGTTGTAAACCTGAAACTAATATAACGTTGTATGTCAATTATCTATATCATAAAAGGCCTGTGGTCATGACACCGTCACGGCATCACGACCAACTACCGGACTCACCAGGAGGTGCATTGATGGGTCCCACGGCAGCCGTGGCGGGCAGGACTTCTGGAGCATTGCGGGCCACCAGCAGCGTCTGTGGAGTGTGCGAGGCTTCATGGGGTGGCAGACATGGCCCTGATGGCAGATTAGGC
>NW_005339894.1:0-352 GCF_000412655.1 Myotis brandtii | reverse complement strand
CTATGTCCTGGGTACTGCTTCCCATGTATTATTTAATATATTGCTTTCCATGTATTAATTTATTTAATCATATGCCAATCCTAGTGGTTGTTCTCACAATATCCCATTTCATGAGTGAGAAATAGGAACTTGTAGGGAGATTTCTTCAGTGGGGATACACATAAAAGATGGGGAAAAGAAGATGCTAAGGAAGGGAAACTGAGGCAGGAGCTGGTAAGAAAGCCAGACAAAGGCAACCAACTGCTGAGTCTGGATGAAGACTGTGGTATCCGACAAATTTTGTTGACTATCCAGGGAAATTTCCAACTTAAACAATTCTTGTATATAGAAACATATAAGGTACTTTCCTCTC
>NW_005339893.1:0-1025 GCF_000412655.1 Myotis brandtii | reverse complement strand
CGCGGCATTAGGAAGGTTGAGAACCACTGGCTAAGAGGATGGGAAGCTGAGTTAACTGGCAGCAGTCCTGCGGTCCCGGGGAAACACAGTTACAGGCAGGGCCCACCAAGAAAGCAGGACCTAGGAAACGTGCCAGTTTTCCACTGAGACCCAAAGTCTACACTCGATCAGGAGAGATGGGGGTGGAGGTGGGGAGCCCACAAAACAGAAATGCAGCTTCATTTCAAATCCATCTAAACTTGGATTCATTCCCTGTTCTCACTGCTTGCCAGAAGTCAATGTATAGCATCTCTCCAAGAAGATGGCATCATTCAGAGCTTCAAACGATCATTCACAGCATTTGCTGTTTGACAACAACAAATTACAGGAAGGAAAAGACCAGGAGACAACACCAAGTTTCAAAAAAGCGGAGAGAAAACAATAAACAAAACGAATGCTGACAGGTGAGTCGAATAATGGGGACACAGGACATGGGCTTTCAAATAACTGTGATAGTAACACTCTGTCAACCAAAGAGAAAAGATAGCCAGAGTGATTACACTCATTTCATAGAAAGTGACTTTAAGATAAAAGTACTAAGACATCATGACAGAGGGTCACTTCACCAGGAAGAAATAGGAATTCCAAATTTGAATGCACCAGATAGCAAAGCCTCAAACGATATAAAGCCAATTCAATAGAATTACAAGAAGTTGGCATGTCCATAGTCATAGGAATAGATGAAAACACATTCCCTTTAATAACTAAGACAGCAAGCATGAAGAAAACTTCATGAGGATATGGGAAGTTGGACTAATACAATTCATGCTCTTAACCTGGCTGACCTCTATAGGACAATACTCAACACAATTGCAAAATGTACATGCTTTTAAGTGCATTTACAACATCTACCAAAATTGAACATATATTGCTCCATAAGTAAAATATTTCAAAGACCTAGTATTTGAATAAGTAAATAAATTTAGCTAGGTAACTAGTACAAGCTCATTATAAAACATCAGCTGTATTCCTATATACTAGACACT
>NW_005339892.1:0-843 GCF_000412655.1 Myotis brandtii | reverse complement strand
ACCACTGTCCTAGACCTTCAGGAAAACAACATAATTAACTGATAGTATGGTGGGGAAAAGGTGAAGAAGAGAGATTTTGAGCTACATTTTGACTATGAGCATGGTACTTTTATTTGATTTTGAGAAAACATCTATTATGAGTTTGTCGCTTGTCTCTGGTAAATAGTAAAAGCAGATTTAAATGATAAGGGTAAGGGTGAGGGTGCTTTAAGGTTAGATACCCTAGGATATGGAAGTCCCAGATTCTCATGACAGATCTAGAAGTGTCATCTCTAAAGAGTTATCATGCTGCTTATCCATATTTATATGACTAGCGGTTCTCACAACTCTCATTGTTTCCTTCTCCACTACTCACTATAATAAACATCACCTACCCACAGAGTCTCACCTGCACAGAGAGCCATTACTGTTTGGATCAAACCAAGTGAGGCATTTGGGGTTGAATCAGGATGAAAAGTTATAGCTATCAGAAAGGAATCAGAAAATAAAGTGCCTGGTATTGATAACAATTTCTAAAATGTTCCACTTTGAAAATTAGAAAAGAATGAAAGCTTTTAATTAGCCTTAGAATTATATTCATTGACATGGGTATGACGAGTTAGTGTTAATCATAAGACAACTTAACCACATACATTTATTCTCAAACAAAGCCACCCTCACCTCTATCTCTACCTCTCACAGAGTGCAGATCATAAAAGTCTACAGTAAATAATTTCATTTCAATTTGTTTGCATTTTGCTGTGTACAAGTCTTGAAAGAATTAGTCTTACAAACCAAATATAACAACTGAGAGCAGAAAGAGACGAGTTTCAACTAGAAACAAGATTAGTTTCAAGGACTTGC
>NW_005339891.1:0-1517 GCF_000412655.1 Myotis brandtii | reverse complement strand
AACTTCTTTCAACTCAAACTTTCTCATTCCAGTGAGGTCCTGTAGCCTACTAATAACATGTAGAAATAATGATGACTTATCACAAGAAGGTAAGCTCTATCCCTAAAAATGTTCCCTGAATTCCTGGAAATGAAAATCAATAGTTTTAGAAATTCAAAGTGACAATATATAACTCATTTAAATAAAGTTTCGAGACCTGCAAAAACAACATACACTAATGCTAAGGAAGATGATTTTTATTTATCCAATTTATGAATATGCAAATTACATATCTCAGTGACCGACTAGAAGGGCAGGAATGCATTTCAAAATGATCATTTACCTCATGCTAGATGGATAATAAATCTAATGCTTAACATAAACTTGCATTCTCTCTATATAATGAAGCCACAAGGAAAACACTGATGAAGAGAATAATTCACACACAAAAGACTACTTAGAAAATAATACAATTCCGAAACAAGCTCTAAGTAAGAATCTCAGCCCCAGTTTTACTCTATCTACCTAATAAGATAATTTAATTATATACTCTATAAACTTCTTCCCATTTGTAATTTTGTCTTTGTCTAGTTATAGTTGAGTTTCATTGAGGCACACCTGGCTTACTTGTTAGGACAGACCATGTAATTTTTCAACTCAAGAACCAACTGATCTACATTTCTTTGTACCTTGATGTAACAACTGCAATACTCAACAGAATTTAGATACTTATAGTTCGATTTCAGTCTTCTAGCCCATTTCAAATGAAAATAATAATTTGAAAATTGATACTTTATCTAATATTGCACCCCACAGATAAGTAGTCTAGCTGAATAATTTCTAAAAACAGAAAGGGACTGCAATGAGAAACAGGGAGAAGGCAAGTTGTGACTTCCTATCTTATTGCATTGCACTTAAAATTTTGTTCCCAAACTAATCCAGAAAGGTAGTGTTCAAATAAAATGACTCTACTGTATGAAATTCTTTCATCTTTCAAACTACAATTAAAAGAAAAATTAACTAAGGTTCATAGTATATTTATATTTCCTTAATCTTTTTACATAATGATATTTTTCTGTTTCAGGATCCCACCCAGGATACCACATTATATTTAGTCATCATGACTCCTTAGGCTCCTTTTGGCTGTCACAGTTTCTCAGACTTTCCTTGTTTTTAACGACTTTGACTGTTTTGAGGAACACTCAGGCATTTTGTAGAATTTCCCTTTATTGGAATTTGTCTGATTCCCCCCTTCCCCGCCCCCATGATATTAGATTAAGGAAGTTGGTTTTGGGGAGTAAGACCACAAAGGTATAATGCCATTTTTGTCATACCATTTCAGGACTACATACTATCTACATGAGTCATCACTGACCATCTGGCTGTGGTAGTGTCTGTCAGGTTTCTCTACTGTAAAGGTACCCTCCCCCTTTTACACTATACACCTGGAAGGCAGTCATTATGCAGAACCCCCACCTAAGGAGTGGGAGTTAGGCTCCCCCTTCCTCCTTGGGAGTGGATATTTACATATATGACTG
>NW_005339890.1:0-258 GCF_000412655.1 Myotis brandtii | reverse complement strand
TCAACAGCAGTCATTCTTCTAGTTTTTCACACTTGAATTACTGGAACTTTTTTCTAGCATTATGTACATCTAATCTGTTGTCAAGTCCCACCAAGATGGCACCTAAATTTGCTTCACATCTCCCCACTGTCCCTTCCCCACTGCTAGTGCACCCAACCAGATCCACTGTCTCTTGACCTCTACGAGGATCAATACCCTCATAATCAAACTTTTAACTTCTTCCCAAAGACTGTTTCTAAATCACAAATCTAAGTGGAG
>NW_005339889.1:0-901 GCF_000412655.1 Myotis brandtii | reverse complement strand
TTCAATGAATATTTCCTTTTTAATTTCAAACAGACTGGAATAGGTTCTTGACCTTAAACATACATAACAATTTTTAAAAAGTGATTAATTCAGCCAAATTTTAGTCATTTTACATAGTATATTTTTACAAGTAGATCCCTTTTAGATCTGAATTTTTTAAGAAAACATATACAAATCAGTGTGCCCAGTGCCCCAGAATGGACTGACCTTTCTCTCTCTGTTCAAGCTTTGTTTATATTCTGCGGAAGCTAATGCAATTCAAATGTTTTCCATAATATGGTATCATTTTCCAGAACCTCATCTGTCTCCTGCCTAGTCTCCTCTGCTTCACAGTATTCATGTTAGATTAAACAGGAAAGATGAGTGCTTTTACAAGAGATAATTGCAAGTTAAGTCGCAGGAAACACAAGAGTAAACTAATTTGATAGTTATAGATATTCCATGACTGTGACGTTAGTGTTTTTATTCCACTGTCTTCATAATAATGCAGAGAGAGCGCAAAACTTTAATTAAGGTGATAGCTGCAAAAGGCAGGTCTCTGGGAGTTCATGGGAGAAGCAGAGGCAAGAGGAAGACACCAATAATTGAGAAACAAACCCACACAGGCGAATGCTGACTCTGCGTTAGGAAACTGAGATGAGTAGGAAGGAGGCAGCCAAATTAGACAGGTGGAAATAAAGCAGATAATAGCCCCTGTTTACTAAGCAGCTGTGATATGCCAGGCGCGCAGGTCAGCATTTTGCATTTTGGGTGTTTGGTCATCACAACAACATCTCATGGTGTCATTATGGAGGAAGGAACCTTGGCTCAGAAAGGTTGAATAACCTAACAACGCTACACAGCAAGTAAAAATATATTTAGAACTACAATATCCCTGATGTCACTGGAGGACAGCTAGAGG
>NW_005339888.1:0-495 GCF_000412655.1 Myotis brandtii | reverse complement strand
GATTATTATAACCACAAAAAACTCTACTCTGAAGCCCATCTCTGCAATCCTGAGCTATGGATTCCATAATGTTATAATGGATTTAAGCAGTTAAGCCTCAAAGTAACACAACTAGATTAGCATTGAAGTTCTCAAGTTTGGGGAAACTGACTAATTAACATTCCCCCATAGTGGAATTATGCTTGAATTCATCTGTGAGGCACAAAAACAGAGCCAAGAGCATAAATATAAAATGCTAATGACAGGTTTGGAAAGGATTAACTGCAAATCTTTATTTCTAACATGGATCCGACTTTCGATATTGGGTCAATATATTTTGGTGATGTTAAAATGGTAACCTACTTAATTTAAATTTAAATTCAAAATGATGAGGTTTACATCAAAACCAACATTCCACAGATGTCCTTTCAAAGCAAGAATCATTACTCTAAGCAGTGAAAATGGTTTCTTGGCACCTGTATGCAAGTAATAGATAATCCAGAGATGTGGATTTTA
>NW_005339887.1:0-966 GCF_000412655.1 Myotis brandtii | reverse complement strand
TTTTTTAAAAAAGAATATATTGGTGACTAGAGCAAAACCACTCTGTGGAAGACCTTACTTCAAACAATGGTCCTCTCATTCCAATTCTGTCCCTATGGTTTTGTTAATTCATAAAATCATTCTCCATTTTTATGCAACATGACAGAAAAAAAAAATGGAACTTGGAGCGGCTTTACACTTCCATGTGTTCTACACATAAATTTGGTGCTCTACTTGAAAACTTCCATTTTGATTGTGTAATCAAAATGTGACTGCCAGTTAAGTAGAGTTAAGCAAATTAAACTACATGACAGGAAAGCATCCAGCATATAATCCCCTCTCATCAAACAGTTTGCAGTGAGCATGTATTTTGCAGCTTTCACTATCTCAATCTGTATATGCCCTCAAACCTTCCTCGGGCTCTCTTGACATTGTCAAATGAGGAGTTGAGCGATTACCACAGGAAGGGTATCGATGGAGACAGCTCAGGTTAAATGAGTCCCCTTCTCCTAGATTCTGCTGTCTAAGAGCCTCACGTCTCCTCTTCAATTTGCTTGCATAAACAGAGCCTTAGGGCGACTGGGAGACTAGGAGATACTCCAAACGTGCCTCAAATAATATTACAGAATTTAAGGTCTTGTCTACAAAGCATATTTGACCCAGAACATTTCCCTGCTGAAAGAGAGGGTGGCAAGATTCTGCTCCAACTTTGTTTTGCTATATTTAAGGAAACTGAGGCTCAAGGATGTTGGCTCATTAATGCTATTGTATGGTGCCACAGAGACCGTCTCTGGTGGTAACAGAGGTGAAATGTACATAGTCAGAGTCCTGGTTCTCTTCCCTGGGCATCCGTATCTTGTCATTGGGACTCATTCATCCCAATAACCATTTAGCAAGCAAGCAGCATTTATCAGCCCATGCAGAACTCTTGGAAGGCTCATCACAGCTTACTTACTCTGTGGTAGAGGTTGCACTCAGAGATTCACG
>NW_005339886.1:0-204 GCF_000412655.1 Myotis brandtii | reverse complement strand
ACCCCTTGGGGGATGTCAGAGAGCTGGTTTTGGCCCAGTTCCCACAGGCCAGGCCAAGGGACCTCACCTGCCAGAGGAACCCCGCTCACTCCACAGACGCCGGGGAGGGACCGCAGGAGGTTGGCTCTAGGGTGTGTCCAGCCCATCTCGTCCAGTCCCACCCCACTGGCACCTTCTAATTAATTTCCTTTCAATGTGCACGAA
>NW_005339885.1:0-327 GCF_000412655.1 Myotis brandtii | reverse complement strand
ATGAGAGTAGGTGATGCCTAAGACCCATCCCTGTGTCGCTGTCCATGGCTCACTTCACCAGGCCAGTGGGAAAGACATAGTCTTGTTCACTCTACAGCCATGCCCTGCCACACTGCTCACCCACTGACAGCTCACCTGAACCGCATGGGAGCAGGATCAGTCTGGAAAATGCTAACTTTGCAAAGCAATTCCATTTAACAATGACTGAAACCCCAGAAGTTTTCGCTCTAAAGTTTTATAAAAAAGCACAGAATAGTTGGTTATTCATAGGGTGTCATCCACTTTCCTTTCAGCTACCTGGCTATGTCTATTGTACTAGAATCCAGG
>NW_005339884.1:0-851 GCF_000412655.1 Myotis brandtii | reverse complement strand
ATTAGAAGTTACTTTTTCAACTGTCATTTGAACTCTCCTTTAAGAGTAGAAAATAATCCTTTTGTATCATTTTGTCTGAGCAATATCTATTTTTTTCTTAGCAGAATTCTAGTAATTTGCATTTAGGGATAAGACTTAAAATTTGAGGCTTCCAAACAGAAATGTGAAAAAAGCAGTTTCTTTAGAAATTCGGTAAACTCATCTTGCTTAGTCTAATATATAGTGAGATCTTCATCTAGTAAGAAAAATATTATTTAGTAGAACTATGGGCAAAAGACAAATTCAATTCAAATAGCCAATAAATACATGAAAATATTTTAGATGTAAAGAAATATAAGTGGATACAACATTGATATATATTTTCTCACCAAAAATACTTTTTTATAAACCTATCAAATGCCCATGGTTGGCGAGTTGGTGAGAAAATGCCAACTCTTTTGTAATGTTGGTAGGAGTTAGGTTGATACAAACCTTTTGGAGGGCAATTTAGCAAAATATAGTAACCTCAAAAAAGTACATAGGCTTTAATTTTATAATTGTACTACTAATAATTTATTGCAAGAAGATAATAAAAATAAATCCTCAAGAATATTTTCTATAACCTTTACATATTAAACCAAGAAATTAGAATAACCTAATTGATAATCAATAAAATATTTGTAAAAAAATATGATATAACTATACAATTGAATACTATGCAGCTATAAAAAATGATGGTGATTAATTAGTTCTGTATTTAACAATGACAGATATACAGAACATGATGCAGGTTTTTAAAAAAGAGTTTTTAAAAACAGTGCAACATGCAGGGGCTGGCAAAAGTAGGTTTACAGTTGTGAGTACACAAAATA
>NW_005339883.1:0-257 GCF_000412655.1 Myotis brandtii | reverse complement strand
AAAAAAATTCAACTGGGGAAGAATGATGAAGGGCTGTGGTAGTAGGCCTAAAGATATGTAATAAAAAACAAAAAAACCAAAAAAAACTAGCATAATAAATGACCTGCAAACTTTTTGAGGTTGAAAGTTCAAGACATTTTTACTTTTGTTGCCTTTTTTCCCTTTTAAAATTAAGTAGGTGTTTCATCTTTATTCTGAAGAGATGAGGAAAAGGAGCAAGAAATTTTATTTATTGTTCTGACTATTCACTTGGCTAG
>NW_005339882.1:0-282 GCF_000412655.1 Myotis brandtii | reverse complement strand
AAACATCAATGATGAGAGATAGTCATTGACTGGCTGCTCCCTGCAGACCCACCAATGGGGACTATGCCTGCACCAGGGCCCTAACCAGGAATCAAACCATTACCTCCTGGTTCAACCACTGTGCCATACGGCCAGGCTAGAATGGATTTAAATTTGGAGGAAAGCAGTATCTAAGTTATGGTTTCTTCTCATTTAAATATATTGGATTAAAATATGCTAATAAAGGTAAAGTTAATCTTTAGTAAATACAAAAGAGAATGCCTTCCAGAGGATCATAGAAGA
>NW_005339881.1:0-209 GCF_000412655.1 Myotis brandtii | reverse complement strand
TAAGGAGCAGCAAGCTGAGCAGTAAGGAGCAGCGAGCGGGCGGGCGGTAAGAAGCGAGGGTCCTGGACTGCGAGAGGGCACAGGCTGGGCTGAGGGACTCCCCACCATGCAGGAATTTCGTGCGCCGGGCCTCTATTAAGTAAGTAAAACCGGAGGCCTCCCGGGCCCTTCCCACAGCTCCACGCCACAGGGAAGCTCGTGCCAAAGCG
>NW_005339880.1:0-226 GCF_000412655.1 Myotis brandtii | reverse complement strand
GAGAGACACATCGATTGGTTGTCTCCCACACACACCCCAACTGGGTCCAGGACAAACTACAACCCAGATACCTGCCCTTAACCAGGAATCAAACCCAAAACCCTTTGGTGCAGGGGCCAATGCCCTACCACTGAGCCACACCAGTCCGGGCAAATAATGTAACTTTTAAAACTTGAAGATGTCATTTCTTTTTTTTTTTTAACTTAAATTCTTTATTGTTTAAAGT
>NW_005339879.1:0-285 GCF_000412655.1 Myotis brandtii | reverse complement strand
CCTCCCACTGGGGATGTGCCCGCAACCAAGGTACAGGCCATTGACCAGAATCGAACCTGAGATCTTTCAGTCTGCAGGCTGACGCTCTATCCACTGAGCCAAACTGGTTACGGCCATATTAGATTTTTATTATATAAGATAGTACTCAAAGTCCTACCCATAGCAATTAGACATGAAGAAAATATAAAAGTCATCCAAATTGGAAAGGAGGATTTAAACTATCATTATTAGCAGATGACAGAATATTGTAAATAGAAAAACTTAAAGATTCCACTGAAAAACTAC
>NW_005339878.1:0-258 GCF_000412655.1 Myotis brandtii | reverse complement strand
GATTTTGTCTGTCATTTTGGGCCAAGTTAGCTTCATCTCAACTACCTCGAACACCAGGCAGATGCCGTGGCTCCTTTTATTACATAGTGAGCAACTGACAGCTTATGGAGTTACATCTCATGGTCTGGATTCTTACCTATGAAGACCTGGGTCTATAAAAACCTGTCAGGTCTTTATCTCACTTTGCAAATTGTTGTAGTTTTGCTAGTTTCATACTCTTAATTGGTCATTCAGTGGCTCATCCTTCATTTATTTTTT
>NW_005339877.1:0-384 GCF_000412655.1 Myotis brandtii | reverse complement strand
GCCTCACCCTGGCAGCTCGTGCCTGGTGCCCTCGCCGCCTGTGCTGGGTTCCCCCATTTATTTCCAGGCCCTCCCTCGCCCCACCTGCCCACCCATCTTGCCACACACAACACATGTGACAGGGTGGGGGCTGCGCGGGGCCTTCTCCCGACCGCAGCTTCCTCTTCTGAGATGCACAACAGCCCTGCCTCCCTCCTGAGCCTCTACGGTCCGCTGCCTAAAATACCAGGTCTTGCCCTGGCCCCTGTGGCTCAGTGGATAGGGCGTCGGCCTGCGGGCTGATAGGTCCAGGTTTGATCCTGGTCAGGGCACATGGCCGTTTGCAGGCTCGATCCCCAGTGGGGGGCGCATGAGGCAGCTGATCAATGATTCTCTCTCATCATT
>NW_005339876.1:0-221 GCF_000412655.1 Myotis brandtii | reverse complement strand
CTGCTTGCTATGATGTACACTGACCACCAGGGGGCAGTGTCGACTGGTCGACCAGTTGCTATGATGTGTACTGACCACCAGGGGGCAGATGCTCTGACTGGTAGGTTAGCTTGCTACTTGAGTCAGGCTGATCCGGACTGGATACTCCCTGGAGCCCTCCGCGGTCCCCCCCAACCCTCCCGCTGCTGGCCAACCTCCCGTGTCCCTCCCTGGCCCTGATT
>NW_005339875.1:0-771 GCF_000412655.1 Myotis brandtii | reverse complement strand
AAAAATAAGTGGGTAGTGCTAGAGCCAAAGTTTGTTTGATTTTGGTGAACTTGCTTTCTTTTCATTTACTTTCAGAAAATCAGTAGGCACAGGTTTAGCTAACATTTATTATTTTCTAGTTACTATAATTAATTGCTTCTTGTATTTAACTTATTGTATTAGAGGTAATTAAAGAACTTAAGTGTTATTAACAATCATTTTACAATTGTTCTTGTAGCAGCTCACCAATAGAAGATTTTAAAATAATGCTATTGACTTTCAAGGGAACTCAAAGATTATTTTCAAAAAAAGTAATCACAACATCTAAATTACACTGAGGTTTGTGGTGGGTTTGCTTGCTTTTGCATTGTGTTTCTTTGTCTGTAATTTATTCTCTCTGATTATCTAGCCTTTCCGCACCTCTAAATAATATCCTGAGGCCAAAGAATCACCCTGGATACTTTGAGAAAAGTGTTCAGGAAGAATGGAAAGTTAGGCCTGCTAATTATGGTCCCAGGAAGAGCGCTGCAAAGGGAAGGGCACAATGCTATATGTAAATAAAGCCCAGATTAATTTTTAACATCTATTATAAGAATCTTCTTTCCCTAAGTCACAATCCAATGTCAGCATAGCCTTTATTACAATAAATAAGTAAATAAATAAATAATATGCACAAAACCAAAAACAAACCACCACCACCACCAACAACAAAAAAACACAACTCTACAAATTTCTCTGTTAAAGGCATTTTGACGTTTCTAAGGGCCTACCATAATTTTTACATGTAAAAGT
>NW_005339874.1:0-1173 GCF_000412655.1 Myotis brandtii | reverse complement strand
GTGTGTGTGTGTGTGTGTGTGTACACGCGCGCACGTGTGCGCATGTGTGCGTGTTCTGTCTTCTGTGTCTGTGTGTGCCCGTGTTTCATCCTTGGGGGAGGGCACAGGAGAAAGTACATGGCACCTGCTCTCAAAAACCTTCCAGTGTGATGAGGGCGACCAGCCAAGCCGGCCGGGGCATGCTGGCAGTGTGGTCCTTAAAGAGAAGTCCTGTGACTCAGCTGGGACGGGCACCCACTTGGACCAGACAGGCCACGGGCTCCTCCGCATCATCACTTACGACTGGGGTCCCACCCAGCGGACAGGACCGGAGGGACCGGTCTCTGCTGTGGGCGAACCGTGGGCTCCAATGAGGAGCAGTGTTAGGAGTCGGCACAGGAGGTGGCTGTGAGCTGGGGCACCCGGGAAGGCCTCCTGGGACAGGCAGGAGGGAGCTGGGCCTGGGAATCCAGTGAGAGCAGGACATGCCCATGAGGAGAAATGCCCACGAGATTATTTCTGCATCAAACCAAGTCCCACTGTTTCAAACCCAGTGAGGCGCGTCCTTTCCAAATAGCAGGGAGCTCCCTGCAGAGCCCCCAGAACCTCGCCCCAGCCCAACACACAGCCCGGCTGCTCCCAGCGGACGCTCAGCCGTTCTGCCCAGCACGTGGCCGGGCCCCTGGGCTGCCCACTCCACCCTGTGTTCACACTTCCATCATGATGAGCCCGCTCCCCGCCAGGCTGCAGGGCAGGACGGAGGGCGCTGGGACACCAACCTCTCTCAAGGAGGAGGAAATAAATGTCGCAGTAAAAAGGAGAAGAGCCACGCTCTCATTTGTCTGTGAAGTCTTGTGAACAGAAAGTGTTATCAGCCATGAAATTGGCCCTGCATGCTCTCCTACACCAGCAGCCTGGGGGGGCGGGGGGCACGCCTCGGCGCCCACGTGGCCTCAGGGACCGCTCCCCAGCCCAGCCCTCCCTTTGCCAGTGGGTGATGTAAAATGCAGTCTGTTCTATGGCAGCCACAACTGTGGGCCAGGACACTGCCCCAGGGCACACAGGGGAGCAGCGGCCCTGGCCGGCCAGGGGGCGAGGAACCTACCTGTGCAGAGCGCACCTCAGCAGAGACCCTCGCCCCGCCTCGGAGGGCTCCTGGTCACAGACAGACGGAGGCAGGAAACACACCAGCTT
>NW_005339873.1:0-745 GCF_000412655.1 Myotis brandtii | reverse complement strand
CTCACAGAAGGCTTTTTGGAAGATTTGAGTTTTATTCTGAGTTGTTCACAAGGTGATATAACAATTGGACTCTGGGCCCCTTCATTCTGGAAGCTTGGACAAGTGGCCTAAACTGGGGATCCCCATTCAGTCTCTCCAGCCCTCAACCTCCCTTTTTTTTGGTCATTGAATCACTTTAAAAGTTGAACATGTGATGTGGTCATGGACAACATGTAACACCTTCTAAGTCCTGGAATGGGCAAGAGGGAGGAAGGCAAGTGGTACCGAATTCCCAAGAGGCAGGATTCAGGATCCAAGGGTTCCCTTGGTCTAACCGCCCTGTCTGCTCTCTTGCTTGTAGGTTACGTGCAGGCCTGCCGAGCCCTGATGATCGCAGCCTCAGTCCTGGGCCTGCCGGCCATTCTCCTGCTGCTGACAGTTCTCCCCTGCATCCGCATGGGCCATGAGCCTGGCGTGGCCAAGTACAGGCGGGCCCAGCTGGCTGGGGTTCTGCTCATTCTGCTGGGTAAGACAGCTTTCTCTATGGCACCCAACTCCGAGGAGACGTGATGAATGTCAGATCTTCCTGTTGCTTCATCCAGTTTGAGGTGCAGGAAAGAAAGCCAATGACTCCTCTGTGGAATAGAACCCCCTCAATGTGTATCCCTTTATGTTTCATGGGGATAAATCCTATCTACGGTGGGGGTGGGAGGGGGGAGAGGCAGAGGTCACTGAACATGAACATAAGTTAACAAACAAAAGGCAA
>NW_005339872.1:0-640 GCF_000412655.1 Myotis brandtii | reverse complement strand
ACACAAACTGGGTTGGTTTTATGTTTGGCCAAGCCATCGGAATTCACCAATGCCTTCCCCAGCCATTTCATATCCAATATTGCATGAACTTGTGTCCTGGAGTGGAAGCCATTGGAGATAATGCTTGGAAGACACTCAAAGTGGCCCAGCATATGGAGCAATGGAAAGTGCTTTTCAAATGGCAGCTGTTGTTGTTTTTAAAACAGGCTCCAGTGCCAAATAGGCAAAGCTGAGATCGTGTTTACCAGTTACCATATCACACAGATCCTGGGAAAGTCATTGCAATGCTGTGCTTCAGTTTCTTCACCCAAAAATAAGAATAACAGTACCTACCTGATAGAATTAATATGAGAACTAAAGGAGATAATACATGCAGACTGCTTGGAACAGTGCCTGGCACATAGTAAGAATAGTAGTAGTAGTAGTGGTGGTAGTACTGTTAGAGTGGAAGGGCAGTGGGAAGAGAGAAGATATAATTACTCCTTTAGGACCTCTTGCCAAAAGGAACTCATAAACATAACCACATTTACACATATACTAGTGACCTGGTGCATGAAATTCATTCACTTTTAAAGGGAATTAATTAGAGAAAATATTTTAATTTTGTTATTTGCCCTTTCTTTATAATAGAAGTGTCAGA
>NW_005339871.1:0-351 GCF_000412655.1 Myotis brandtii | reverse complement strand
AAATATATATCATAATAAATATATATATAGCTTGCCTTTAAATATTTGGGCATTTCTTCAAATTACATACATATAAAAGTTAAATTATATACATATAATTATGCATATATGTATAGAGTTATACATATTTGTAAAGAAAAAATATATATCACAATAAAAATATATATATATATATCTTGCCTTCTAAATATTTGAGCATTTCTTCAGAAGTTACATTTTTCAAGGGACTGCACAGCTGGTGAGAGTGGACGGTGGGGGGCACATGCTTGTCAGAGATAAATGATACAAACGATCCCGCTCTGAGCTTTTCTCCTGACCCCCACCCCCAGCAAAGGCCTCGGGAACCGCAGC
>NW_005339870.1:0-221 GCF_000412655.1 Myotis brandtii | reverse complement strand
TATTGGATTGCTTTAAAAGGTGTGTAATATGATCTTATTTTTGTTGATTGATTATGACAGTATTCTTTTCTTAGTGATTAAACTTCACCAAACATAAAATATACCATTTTAAAGTATAACATTCAGTATCATTTGGCACATGTACCATGTTGTGCAATGATCACCTCTATTTAGATCCAAAACTTTTCACCAATCCAGAAGGGAACCTTATTCCCATGAAA
>NW_005339869.1:0-509 GCF_000412655.1 Myotis brandtii | reverse complement strand
AAACTCCCCCAGGAAGGAAGCTTCTGGATCCTTCTTGTGTACCAGCTCTGCTAAGGGCCAGAGGTTAGTCTGGAGAAATAACCCAGGTCCTCCCCACATCAGGGCAGGCCAGACTCCTGGTTAGCACTGCTCTACTCAGAGAATCTCTCATCACCCACCTTCACCCAAATCAAGGGTCAACAATTTCCCTTCGCCATCTCCCTGGGAAAGAACGGAGCAGGGAGGAAAATGGGGCTGGGACTTGGAGCCTGGCCACCCACCGCCCCAGTTTGGTCACCATGACATACCCAGTATCGGCTGCATGGCAGGATGCAGTCAGTTAGTAGTCACTGAACAAACTTAGGTGCTATTTACTCCTCCATCCACCCATCCATCCTTATGTCCATCATCCACGCTTTCATCTGCCCCCCCTCCACCAAGCCATCGTCCGTCAATCTACCAGTCTGCCCATCTATCTCCACGTGTGCACCCCTTTATAGAGATTTGCCAAATGTTTTCCTGTCTAGTTA
>NW_005339868.1:0-218 GCF_000412655.1 Myotis brandtii | reverse complement strand
ACCCACAGGTTGAGAACCGCTGTCTTAGAGGGAAATGCCTAATTCTTTTTTGTCCCATCCCTCATCTCAAGCCCTGAAAATATTCTGAACTCCAGCCCAGTACTAATTATTTTAGATGACTAGTTTAATTTTTCTGCTATGGCACTTCAAAATACTCAAAGGTTTCTATACCCCCAACATCTGAAATTCTATAAACTCTATCATGAGCTAGAGTAATT
>NW_005339867.1:0-524 GCF_000412655.1 Myotis brandtii | reverse complement strand
AAATCAATAAAATATTTTTTTTTTAAAAAAAAGAAGGTGCACCAGGAAAAAGGTCTGCCTGTAATAACAGCTCCTTTGGCCCAGGGGGTTGAGCGTATTGCAGGTGGTCATTAGAGTGAACTTGAGACTCAGGTCATCTGAGGAAGGTCTGGTGAAGGGACCGTGTTTATTTACTTCTCTTTGGACTCACCATTTGGAAAAAGGAATAGTAAACTGTTCAGGTGGGGAGTTGTTCCAGGAGCCCTGGTGGACAGGATCAAGCCCTAGACTTGAGAGAAATACTTGCAGGATTTCTATAATTTTACCTGTTTTCTGTTGGCATTGAGAATTGCATGCAAATGTAGAGAAACTGGCTCTCGGGAACAGGAGATTAATTGTCCCTCTTGCATTCCCTAGCACATCAGTGCATTTTACAAATAGCTGGTGAATTCGCCAGCTATCCTCTGACTCAGCTCGGACGGTAGGTCTTCCTGGCCCAGTACGAAGCAGGTGAGGTGGAAAGGCCAGGGAGCAGTCAGATGTTG
>NW_005339866.1:0-212 GCF_000412655.1 Myotis brandtii | reverse complement strand
TATTATTAGGACAGCTCACAGTAATAGCTTCTTTTTGCTTATTTCCCTCCTTGTCCCCTATCTCTTTGTTTACTTACACATTTACCCTTAGCATACAAACTATCCTCAAACGTTAAACTTTAAAGGGCCGAGTCATGAGAGATCAAATCTCAAGTTCAAGAATGAGTAATCCCAGGGCCTAACCCCGTGGTCGGCAAACTGCGGCTCGCGAG
>NW_005339865.1:0-968 GCF_000412655.1 Myotis brandtii | reverse complement strand
ACTGGGCTGCATATTCAAACGAGGTGGCTGGGTGGCTTCCTCATCAGGCAGGGCAGCTTGTTGTGCTTTAAGGTCAGACAGTGCCTTGAGCTGAACATGCAATCACCTCTGGTTGGGCAAGGTCACACATCTGGATTATGTGTTCAGACAGGGCAACAGGCAGTGCTTCATGGTTGGACAAGACCTCAGGTTGTGCTGTAAGATCAGGCAGGGATGCAGACTGTGCTGTGAATTCGGGCAGGTCTATAGGCCTGGCTTTATGATCAGGTAAGCTACTAGCTATACTCTACTGTTGGGCAATGTTTTCTGCTTAATTCTTTAATTGGAAGGGTTTTCCAACTACATCTTACAGTTGGTGGGCTAGAGACTTTGTTCTGCATTCAGAAAGAGTTGTTGTCCAAGCTCCCTTGTCAGGTAGGTTTGCAGGTTACGTTCTGCAATTTGGTACGTTCATTGGGCTCTCTATCTGGATGAGGCCACAAGCTATGTTCAGCAATCAGGCAAGGCCATAAGCTAATCTCTACTGGGCTATGGGACTGTAGGCTGGGCTATGTGACTGGGCTGTACCATAGGCTGGGTTCTGAGACTCTCCAGAGGCTAATTTGACAGTTGGGAAATATTGCGGGCCCGGCTCCCTGCCCATTCATAGCTGTAGGATGAACTCCACAGCTGCCCAGATTTTCTCATCAGGCTTCCTGGTTGGGTGGAACTGGAAGCTATACTCAGCAGTTGAGGAAACACTGAAAATTTGCTTTTCTGTCCAGATGGGGCTGTAGAAGAAGCTTGATAGCCGATATGGCTAGTTGGCTAGGGATCTAAACCAGGCAGAACTATCAACTGAGCTCCCTGACCAGACAGGGCTACTGATTCGACTCTGCAGATGCACAGAGCCACTGGCTGGGATGTCTGCTCAGGCATGCTGCAAGGATTAATATAGTCCACCAAGATCTGAGTGCTGGTGGCTGTAA
>NW_005339864.1:0-821 GCF_000412655.1 Myotis brandtii | reverse complement strand
CTCAAAAAATTAAAAATGGAGCTTCCATTTGACCCAGCGACCCCACGTCTGGGCCGATACCCACAGGCCCCGGAACACTGATGCGGAAGAATACATGCGCCTATGTCGTGGGAACTTCACCACCGACATCATCAAAAGGGTTGAGCATGAAGCAAAACTTTAGTCTGGGAGGGACTGCCATATAATAAAATTGATAACTTCAGTCTTTATTTCTACTTAAGAAGGTGTGTTTGGGGGTGGACATATTTCACCGGAAATGTAGAGATCACAAAAGCACTAACTTAAAATCAAACTATTTCTAAAACGCACCGTAAGCGCCGCAGCTTCGGTGGCACAGAGGGCATTCTGGCGGCAGTAGGAGTTCGGAGCGTTCGGAGGAGCTCCGTGACACTGCTCACCGGCGGGGCGGGGCTGCCCTGACTCCTCACAGACGACAAGTATTGTCATGACGGCCACGGGACAGATCCTCAGGGTAAACGTGGATTCTCATGTAAAACCCGACACTTCAAGGTATGAGTTATTAAAATGGAAAACAAAAAATCCAGGGGAAATGCTTTTCAGTCCACTGATCTCCCGCTTTGTTGAAAGATAGCTGAAAGTTTCCAAGTTAATGCTGATAAACAGGTGAGCTGATTGAAGCTATAAATATCTTCAAAGAGCTACTCAAAGCTGATGGAAATCCTCTTTTAATGAGGTGAACACACGAAGATTAGCTCTACTTGATGCCTAGGAGAGCCCAGGACTGTACTGTACACATTGGGCTGCAAACGCTATTTCCAGCTTCTGGAGACAGACGTCCTATTGTCCGTGGTTCCGGTCCC
>NW_005339863.1:0-377 GCF_000412655.1 Myotis brandtii | reverse complement strand
AAAAAGAAGGAATTCTTAACATTTACAACAGCATGGACGAAACTGAAGAGCATTATGCTAAGCGAAATAAGCCAGTCAGAGAAAGATAAATATCACATGATCTCACTCATTTAAAATAAATAAATAAACACACTATAACTGGTTAGTAATTATATATCTCTCTCAACAGAAAGAGATTAGTTTAAAGTCTTCTGTTTTAACTTTTAATACTATAAATAATTTTTATTAGTAAGTAAGTTTCACATGAATTGAATTTTTGGGTGTGTGTGCTGTGGAAATTTTTCTTTAAAAATGTTTGGCTTTCAGTCCATAATAAATACTACTAGCCCCAATTCTTTTCTCTTTCTCACCCCTTTCACCTTTCCTCCCTCCCTCCC
>NW_005339862.1:0-806 GCF_000412655.1 Myotis brandtii | reverse complement strand
GAAGCTGGAATTAAGACAAACATAAAAAGTAAAACCCCAAACCCACACAGCAGTCTGCACAGTGTGGCGGATCGCCTCTCTGTCCCTGCGTGCCAGCCGGAAGGCTCCTGGTTCTCGCCCCACTCCCGCTCTAGCTGAACCCCTGGGAAGGGCGTCTCCCTCTCAGGGCCTCAGTTTCCATTCCGTGAAACGGGGGATGGCACTGGATCGGTGGTTCTCAGTAGGGGGAGGTTTTGTCCTCCAAAGGAATATCAGGCAGTGCCTGGAAACCTTTTCAGTGTCACACTGGGGAGGGTGCTACTGGCACCTACTGGGTAGACCCCAGAGATGCTGCCCATGATCCTACAGTGCACAGGACAGGCCTCTACAACAAAGGATTCTCTGTCCAAAATGTCAGGGGTGCCGAGGCTGAGACATCTACTCTGGATGGTCTTGGTGGTTTCCCCAGATCTGACCTACTTTCGATTCTGTGAGTTTGGGCCCAGCGTTTCCTCACCTCCTGTAAGAGAAGCAAAGCTCTCACGGCCCACCAGACTGTGGCTGTGGCCCACTCAACTATGAGGGGGAGAGAAGAAATAAACAACAGGGTCAAAGGCAGGAAACAGTCTCAAGTCCTCCGCGGGAGGCCCGGCAGTAAAAGGCAGATGTGGACTGAGGCCTCCCTTCCTCACGTGAATGAACAGGGCCCCCTCCTGGTGTGTGTCGGCATAGCAAGCAATGGGTTGATGGGCAGAAAACCACACAATATTTGAATAAAAACATGGTGTCAGTGGGATATTTCCCTACTGACCACCTTATGACTTCTC
>NW_005339861.1:0-730 GCF_000412655.1 Myotis brandtii | reverse complement strand
CGTGCACTGGGCCTCTAGTTGTAAGATAAATAAGAATTGGGAGAAGCACTTCTTCCTTCCTCTGCACTAGCTGGAGAGAGTTAGGGGCCGTGGAGTATGTGGGTGAATACTTTATCTCAGTAATTGTCTCCGATCTAAAAGCCATCACCCTGAAGTTCTAACAAAGAGCCAAAATGGAAAAGTTTGCTCCTTTTGCATAAGTATTTCTTACTTCCGTCAGCTCGGTCTTCCTCCTGCGGACACAGTCCCTATGTCATTTCACCACGGAAAAGGCAGCAATGGCTCCTTTAAGTGTGCTCCCGCCACAGCAGGGGACGAGGCGCTTCTTTCAGCAGACCCTCCGGAGCTGGGGAGCATGGGGAGGCCTCGGGAATGCTCATTTTGCCTCCACAAAGCCGCAAATTATTTCCCACCTTCCCACACGAGTCCTCGTTAATGGAACCCATCCCCAGGTGACATAAAATATCTTATTAAATATTGATTGTTTTTCCTCTTGCTGAAAGTATGCGAATTCAAAAGGGCTGTCTTTATTTAAGCTCTGGAATATGGAAGAAATCGCTGGGCCTGCGATTTATCCCGAGAAAACAGTTTTCATTCCCTAATGCAAAATAGTCCCATTTCAGTCTGATCTGTAAATGGTTCTGATATTTTCATCCGTATGGGAAAAAACCCAAGGCTTACACTCACACTCCCTCTTTCAGAGTCTATGTCCAAAAAATGTACACATTAG
>NW_005339860.1:0-283 GCF_000412655.1 Myotis brandtii | reverse complement strand
GGCAAGGACATGGAACCTTTCTCTTGCTGCTCTCCCTCCAGTCCAGACTCTTCTGCCTCCGTCTCCCCGTTTAAGGACCCTTGTGATTTCAACAGGCCTGCAGGGAGAAGCCAGCATAATCTTAGCTAAGGTCGGCTGATTAGGCAAAGGGCAACCTTAACCCCCATCTGCCCGGTAACAGAACCTGCTCGCGGTCTCTGGGACATCTTTGAGGAGCACGGTTTGACCCATCACAGCAGCCTTGATTGATTTTTGTTTTCCGGGAGGATTTGGTTCATTCTTC
>NW_005339859.1:0-267 GCF_000412655.1 Myotis brandtii | reverse complement strand
CCCAGCACCGGGATCAGCGGAGCTGCAAGGCCTCCCGTCCTGGGATCAGCAGAGCCTCCCAGCACCGAGATCAGCGGAGCAGTGAGGCCTCCCAGCACCGGGATCAGTGGAGCAGTGAGTTCTCCCAGCACCGGGATCAGCGGAGCAGCGAGGCCTCCTAGCCCCGGGATCAGCGGAGCCGGGAGGCCTCCTAGCACAGGGATCAGTGGAGCAGCGAGGCCTCTAGCCTCGGGATCAGCGGAGCAGCAAGGCCTCACTGCTCCTGTG
>NW_005339858.1:0-294 GCF_000412655.1 Myotis brandtii | reverse complement strand
AGAAAGGCTTGCTTTTCCTATCATAGAAATGCCAGGATCAAGCCCATGCAAACCGCGTGCTGAATGCTCAAATAACTTATGAAAAGCAGGCAGGATGGGAAGAAGGGAGCAGGTGGCGATCCAATATGGATGCTTGCTCTCCAAGTATTCTAATTTAAAGTCTCTTTCTTATATTGGAAAAGTTTTACAAAATTTAGAAATGCGTCTGGGATTTCTGTGCACCTGTAAAGAGAAAAGCTGGCTTGAAACAGATGTGAGCAACTGTCCTGTTTTTGGACATTTAGATAGAGTTTT
>NW_005339857.1:0-256 GCF_000412655.1 Myotis brandtii | reverse complement strand
TGGCTCTAGGAGATTTGCTAAACCTTCCAGGAAAAAACAGGTTATGAGGAAAAACAGACCATCACGTGACCAGCTTTGAGATGGTTATCAGAGCAGACTGCTGACTGGAATGTAGCACCCTTAATGAGAGCCCAAAAGCCCTTCAGGTTTCCTTCCTTCTGCCCCCCCCCCCCATCCTAAAAGCCCTGTGTGTACTGAGATGTTAAGATGGTCTTTGTAGTGAGAGTCCCCCATCTTCTCAAGCTTCCAGCTCCTG
>NW_005339856.1:0-304 GCF_000412655.1 Myotis brandtii | reverse complement strand
TCAATCTAATTTCTAGGCATTTAAAGGCAGAGAGTCAACATCGCAAAATAGTTATTATAGACACTCGTGCCACACCAAGTAGGGTCAAAGTCCAGCTTCACTATTTATTAGCCATGTGACCTTGGGCAAGTCACTCAAGTTTTCTGTACATTAGTTTGCTCATTAGAAACATAGAGATGACAGTAACAGTACTTTTCTTGAATGGGTAATAACACTCTAAGAATTTCAAGTTTATACATTAAGAAGTTTGAACCAAATGTAATAAGGTTTTTGCAAGATAGGTAAATCCAAGAGGAAGTGTAAA
>NW_005339855.1:0-200 GCF_000412655.1 Myotis brandtii | reverse complement strand
TTGATCGGCTGCCTCCTGCACACCCGACACTGGAGATGGGGCCTGTAAAACCTGGGCATGTGCCCTGACCAGGAATTGAACCCTGACCTCCTGTTTCATAGGTCAAAGATCAACCACTGGGCCACGCCGGCCCAGGCCCACCTCATTATCCAAGTGATGTGGAGATGGCAGGAAATGAGTCTTATGGGGGAAGGCAGAGT
>NW_005339854.1:0-264 GCF_000412655.1 Myotis brandtii | reverse complement strand
CCGACCTGGAGTACGGCCTGGGGGTGGAGGCCGAGGCCCCTTCGGCGCTGAAGAAGGACGAGGGGCCCTACAGGATGGAGCACTTCCGCTGGGGCAGCCCGCCCAAGGACAAGCGCTACGGCGGCTTCATGACCTCGGAGAAGAGCCAGACGCCCCTGGTGACGCTGTTCAAAAACGCCATCATCAAGAACGCCCACCGGAAGGGCCAGTGAGGGCGCCGCGGGGCCGGGCCTCTCCCCGGAAGGCGACCCCCGAACCCCCTCT
>NW_005339853.1:0-560 GCF_000412655.1 Myotis brandtii | reverse complement strand
CAGTCAGCACGTGCGCGTCCAGGAGCTCCGACGGCTGTGACTCCGCGGCAGCGGATTTAAAGCCTCGGGAATTTGGCCCGAGCGGCCCGCCCCACATGGCCTGCCGGCTCCTCGATTGGCTGATGGGGCCTGTGGGCGGGGCCTGCGAGCGTGGAATTCCTGGCACCTGATTAGGTTCGCACCGAATCGCCCCAGGCAGACCCGGGGGATTGAGGTGTGGAGGGAGGCGAGAGGAGGGCCCAGGGGCTGTGCTGGGGAGCTCAGCGCCTTCCTGCGAGCCGGGTCACCCATCACCCTGAATTCATGAGCTCAGCACGTGGTTCCCGAAAGAAGCGTGTGGGGAGCTCCAGGTGCTTTTTCAGCGTCCCTTGCCTGTCCTGACATCTCCCCGAGGGCTGAGGACCTGACAATCTGGCGAGTGATTCCCGCTTATCATACAGTGAAGGCCGGCAGGGTGCGAGAATGCAGAGCCCACGGGCAGATGCGTTATCGGGGTCTCAGGAGGGTGCAGCTGGGCTGTGGGAGAATCTGGAATGGTAGGCAACACCCAAATCACTGGC
>NW_005339852.1:0-568 GCF_000412655.1 Myotis brandtii | reverse complement strand
AAAAAAAAAAAGGTGTTTCTAAGTAATCTTCCAGTTTACTGATTCTGCTCAAATGTCCTCAGATGTGGCATTATTGGTGAAGCTGCCCAACAAACCCTCTAAAACAAACCCCCAATGAAATGGGACTTTACCTATATTGAGTGCAAATTACAGTTTTAAGACTTCAGCTCATGGCTATACCCTGCATAAATACATATAATAACATTAGCATCAAGGTTATCACAGTAACAGCTAAAGATAGAAAACAGCCTAACTATTCCTCATAATAGATTAAATAAATTGTGATATACTCATTCAATAGATAGAATCTTTTGCAGCCAAAAAAAGAAAAAATATTTCTTGTCCCTTACCTACTGATATGAAAAAAAGGCCAGAGTAAAGTCTATCTATAGTTTGTTACCATTTGTGTAAAACCCCATGCACACATGTATGTGTTTAGGCACAGAATCTTTCTCAAAAGTAAACTTGTGACAGTGCCTGCCTCCAGGGAGGGGAACTAGGAGATAGGGGTGTGAGAGGCCCTTTATCTTTATCTCAACCCATGGGAAAAGTGATATATTCAAGCATT
>NW_005339851.1:0-749 GCF_000412655.1 Myotis brandtii | reverse complement strand
AAATATTTCCTCTAATTAATACCCTTTTAATGTGCATAAATTTTGTGCACTGGATCACTAATATATATATAGTAATAAATATCACATGTTGGGTATTACACCTAACTTTTCCTCTGGTCAGAAAAAAGAGTAAAGAACAAAGGCAGTTAGAGAGGCAATCTTTGGGGATAGAAAAGAAAACAAGAGAAATACACCATTTAATTAAAAATCTGGAGAATATATGTAAACATGATATAAAATACCTTGTGAATAATATATAAATAAAATGTATGAAACAATATGTATATCATTATTTATCTATACTTAGGGGGTATCTTCTATTCATGAAGCATAATAAATTTTTGTTCCCAGCAGCTGACGCTAAGCCATTGGGGGTTTGCTTGGCAGAGGTGCAGGCAGTGATATTGGGGATGACAGGTTAAATGTGTCTATGAAGCCAGTTCCCACTGTGGACTCTTGGAATTTAATATTGTGTGGGAATTCTGAGATTTGCCTAAAAGAGATGTTTGAACTGTTTGACTCAAGGAGCAAGGAAGCTGGGGTACTTGTTACACACTAACTTGTTAGAGCTATTGGTTTTCCTCTTAAAAATGAGCTTGGAAGTGTTCCTTCCTCTTGACTTTTTTGGAAGAGTTTGAGGAGGATGGCTGTTAATTCTTCTTTGAATGTTTGGTAAAACTCTCCTGTGAGGTCCAAGGGAAATGAAGGGGCTCCAACATCTGTAATTGTTCATATATACATTTACATAT
>NW_005339850.1:0-273 GCF_000412655.1 Myotis brandtii | reverse complement strand
CCATGCAGGAAGACACAAAACACACACACACCTTAAATACCTCCCAGCAGCCAGTTCACTATGCATATTATCCTACAATGTTGCATTTTGCTAGTCTTCCACATTTATGAACTTGCCTCTATGAAAAAAAAAACTTATGTTGAAGTATCCAGATTTTAAAGTGTCAAGAAGTGAGTACTTTAAGTCTTGAGGAAAAGCCGAAGTGAGCATTTTGAAAAAGCAAGAGAATATGATGATGTCCTAGGCAATGCACTGCAATCAAAGACAATACAA
>NW_005339849.1:0-1070 GCF_000412655.1 Myotis brandtii | reverse complement strand
CTAAATAAGGTCACATTCTGAGGAATGGGGGTGGGGGGTAGGATTTCAGTATATGAATTTGGGAGAGAGAACACAACTCAACCTTTAACTCTTTCCTTGACATTCTTCTCCCTGGCTTCTTTAGAGCTATCTCCCATACATCTCTCACTACTCTTCCTCATTCTCTTTTACTGGTTTCTCTTCCTTCACCTGACCATTAAATATTGATGTTTCCCAGGATTTGTGTTCCTGTTTTTCATTCCACCTGTTATGCCTAGGGCTCCAAGCCTGCTTGGCTTTAAATGTCATATATATAGGGGTGCCTTCAAACTCTGTATCTAAAGTCCAGTCTCTTGCATTTGTCAAAACCCATAGAATTTTACAGCACAAAGATAAACATTAACATGTGCAAATTAGAAAAAAAATAATTTAAGATATTAGAGGATCCAGAATACAGAATGTGACTAAAACAATTTACAACATCACTGAATGGGCTATAGGAAAAGGAGCTGACCCCTGTAACTGAAAATTAGTGGAGTCTATGAGACTAAGGGCAGAATAAACAATACATAAGCACAGTACTTCAGTTGATGTAGTTTTCCCCCAAAAGAGTTCTGGTTAACAATTCTAACACTGCTACATATGTGTGGTAGAATTGAACAATCAAACACATGGATGGTGGATGGGGGAAGCCAGGTTTTTCACTGTTGGAATGAAGGTTAGAGATAAGCAAGGGAGGGAAGCTAGAAAAATCCCTGTGATGATGGATTAAAGTTTGAGACATCAGTGTGGATGCATGTATATTTTAATATAGTCACAGAGGGTTTCATATAGAGATACTTATAGATATGTGTATACAGAGAGATCAGTGTGCACACATGTATTTTCTTGCTCTCTCAGCTGACAAAAACTAGAAGCAATAACACCCAAGTAGTATTGAGCACATTTAGCACTCATACGTTGGTTTCTAAAACTATTCTCCAATAAACTAAACCAGGACTCCTTGGGAAAATGACTAATTCTAGGACTGGGGCTGGAAATATACAAAATGAGCCTGGAGCATCTTATGGTGTCAGACAGTAAGGAAGTGC
>NW_005339848.1:0-791 GCF_000412655.1 Myotis brandtii | reverse complement strand
TTTTGTTGCTAATGAAATAAATGGTATAAAAATAGAACCCACCCTTCCTGACCCTGCTAGCCATTTTCTCTGAAAACAAACAGACAAACAATAGATATGAATGGGCCTCTGAGAAGAAGGGACAGGCAGGAAGTTGGGTACTTTCACATAAACCCATGTCCAATGGAACATTGGTTTTTCAAACATTCCATCCCTGACACCACCTCCTCAACAAACTGTCATCTTTATGAGGGTAGGGACTGCCTTTTCCTTTTCATGTAACTTTGTACCTCCCTTTCTCACTTGGGTCCTGACTCTCTCAACATAGCACCTAGCCCTGAATTTTCCTCAGTAAAGGTTTGCTATCATTGAATGAAGAGTCCTTTGAATGTTGACAGAAACGGGCAGGTTGGAGGAGGGTGGAGAAAATATTATGAAAAGACAGTGTGAATGGTTTGGCACATGTTGAGTTTGCAGTGACAGCCAGATGTCCAAGTAGAGAGGATATACAGGACCTGCACTGATATTTTTAGCCAGGATGACTTAAGTTTACAAAGGTTGGTCATTAAGTCATGAAAAATATACAGCTGGGTTGTCACCATGGTTATTCGACAGAAACACACTATCTAGTCTGCACCCTGCACCTACACAAAGGGAAGGTTCTGAAGCCTAAGTCCAGTTCAAGCCTAGTCTTCAGTAAATTCTGTTACCACCCATAGAAAGCCCAACAGCTAATGTGAATCGTGCTGGTTTTACTTCGTTATAACACACTGATTTCTCCTTTACTGTTGAATCTTTGTTTCTCAGAGACT
>NW_005339847.1:0-299 GCF_000412655.1 Myotis brandtii | reverse complement strand
TTGTTACTTTCGTCCGTAACAAAGTTAACTAGTAACAACGATGAATTTTGAAATATGTCCAGTCGGAGTTTCATCTGACAGTGAAAGAAGTACTATTTCATCGCAATTAATGCAGGCTAGAGAAAGAATCAAACAGTTGGAAGAAACTGTTAGAATATTAGAACTATCAAGACTGAAGGCTTTAAAATCAAATAATTTCGACGGAATATCGAATATGATCAAGAAATCAACGTCCAATGAAGTTATACCGGCATGTTCTTCCGAAATCAATGATTCTACTGCTATGTTTAATTCTCGTG
>NW_005339846.1:0-250 GCF_000412655.1 Myotis brandtii | reverse complement strand
TACCAGGGCCAGAGATCAAACCTGCAACCCAGGTACAGTGTGGGGGGCAGGTGCTCTAACCACTTAGCACGCTAGCCAGGGCCCAACAATTCTTATAGTTTTCTAAAAAGGAAAATGAATATGAGTATGTTTCCATATATGTTATAAGCTAACTGTTTTCCCCCAAAATTTATATGTTGAAGTCCTAATCCCCAGTACCTCTGAATATGACTATATTTGGAGATCAGGTCCCTGAAGGTAATTAAGGTAA
>NW_005339845.1:0-336 GCF_000412655.1 Myotis brandtii | reverse complement strand
TAAAATGTATATGAAAATAATATATGAATTTATCGCCCACAGGTATGCAGTGTCAAGTCCCCTCAGTGCCGTGAGACTCAGAGTCAAGTCCTGGGTATGGGTATCTAGCTCCCTCCTCCCTGCTGTCAAAGCACTTATGCTCAATACCTCAGAATATGACTCAATGATAAGGACAAAAGTTGTTGTATTTAGAGTCCATCCTAAATCAGTATAACCTTATCTTAAATTATCTAATTGTATTTGCAATGACACTATTTCCTAATAAGGTTATATTTTGAGGTTCTGGAGGGGGGCATTAATATAGAGAATAACACTGTTCAAGTTACTATAACAGCC
>NW_005339844.1:0-264 GCF_000412655.1 Myotis brandtii | reverse complement strand
TGTCTGACTGCCAGCTTGGGCCTGATCCCCAAGGGAGCAGGCTTAAGCCTGCAGGTGGACATCCTCCGAGGGGTCCCAGACTGCAAGAGGGCATAGGCCGGGCAGAGGGACCCCAACAAGTGCACAAATTTTTGTGCACCGGGCCTCTAGTTTTTAATAAATCAGAAATATTTTACGTATATCCACCCTAAGAAAAAAACAATTCACCACTCGCTTTCCCTCTATCGGCCATATCTCATCAGCCTCAGATGTGTCTTATTGAAG
>NW_005339843.1:0-206 GCF_000412655.1 Myotis brandtii | reverse complement strand
ATAAAATATATTTAAAAACAACAACAACAACAAAAAAAAACAACACTATGGAAAGTTTCAACAGTAGACTAGGAGAAGCGGAGGACCGAATTAGAGAATTAGAACACAGGGAAGCAAAACACACACACACAAAATGAATTGCAATTGGAAAAAAAAGTTAAAAGACAGGAGGAGGCCTAAGGGAGCTTTGGGGCAACATGAAATGA
>NW_005339842.1:0-1301 GCF_000412655.1 Myotis brandtii | reverse complement strand
TTTTATCAGAAATATGGAAAAGTATGAAAATAATATAGGCCCTTATGGATTGACTGATAAAATTAAACAATCACCTATCAATCATCCTATTTCATTGCATATGTAACAATGCAAGTTCTTTCTATTTTGAAAAAAAACCTTCCAGCCAATTTCCTGACAAAACCCATTCCCAGCAACTCCATTCATTCTGGGGTCCCTAAGAATTACAATGTTACTTTAATAACACCTCATATTTCTATAAGCCTTGAGTTTTCATAAAGTGCTTTCCCATACATTATATTTTGGCTATCATCATTTACTTCCTCCATGTGACCATTGCTATATAATAGTCATGTAATGTGCTTTACAAAGCCATAAGAAAGAAGTGGCTCCTGATTGCCCACATGGGACTCCATGGGACTATTTCCACCACTGAATTTTTAATTACTATCACATATTATTTTTTTTCTAATAATATTATCTAGTAAAAATCTTAAGTATATGTGAAATATGATCACATTACCAAAGTTTGTAAAATCAAGAAAAGAAGTCGTTCAAGTCTCAATGTCCTAGCATAAACACTGCTACAGATTTGTTAAATGTGTTACTAGCTATGTTATGCCTATTTTAAATCTTTTTTCCTGATTATTAATTATACATATTTACTAGAAAAAATACGTAATTTGGAAAATAAAGTATTCCATAATCCCACTCCATTCTCTACCCAAGAAAACTATCGCTAAGAATTTGGTGCATAATATTCCATATTTTTTTCCCTTTGGCTCTACAGGTCCACAATCCTTCATAACCCTAATATTCAAAAAGCTCCAAAATCTCCCCAAATTTTTATAACATTTGTTGTCAAAATCTGACCTAAACTGACGTCAGGCAATTTGTAACCTTTATCCCACTTAGCATGACTATTTATGTTTCACTACGGAAGCATTAATGTTTCTGATTACAGGGTACCATCCCAGTGTCTAGTAGAGGTACCATTGAATAGATGATACATGGCTTTATTTAAAATTGAAAAAATCCTGAACTCAAAAACCCATCTGGCCCCAACAGTTCAAATAATAGAAGCTGTGGACTTGTACTAATGTTGCTATCATGATCGTTATTATTTCAGAAGTCGATCATACCATGCATACTTCACTGCAGGTAGATTTTCTTAATCAGGGCCATCATCCCACATCAATTTGCTGCGTTCTTTAAGAGCCGTGGGTCATGGGTGAAGAGGTAAAAGGACCAGAAGAATGAGGAGAACACTGATTTTAAGGACGGGGTAAATAACTGAACAAACAGACCTACAAAAGTGGTTC
>NW_005339841.1:0-295 GCF_000412655.1 Myotis brandtii | reverse complement strand
TAAGTACCAGTTCGGAACCCACTGAATTGGTTAGAAAAGAATAGTCCATGTGTAGGTGAGAGACTGTGGTGTTGGGTGACAGTTGCTCAGAGAGTGCTGCATTGAGAGTGAGGGACTGCTCTGGGCCAGGAGAAGGCCAATGGGGCCACTGGACAGAAAGGTTATCATAAAAGTCACCCTTTATCAGGTGACCCTGCTGACATCTTGATTTCAGCCCAATAAAACTGATTTCCAACTTCTGACTCTTCTTTGAGACAATTAAATGTCTGTCCTTTTTTTTTTTTTTTTTTTTTTA
>NW_005339840.1:0-1711 GCF_000412655.1 Myotis brandtii | reverse complement strand
AAAAAGATGGGCTCACTGATTCTCCTTCCATTTCCTTTTAAGGATAGCAGTTTAGAAATGTGAATTTTAGACTGTTGTAAACAAAGTGAAACAAGATGGTTCACACTAAGAGAAGACATCAAAACATCAGTCATTTAATAAGAAGACTTATCTGCATAACAAAGAAAATTTAAGAAATGGTCAAGTTATAGTTAAATAATTATTCTAGAAGGCTAGGGGATATAAAAACATATAAGGAGAGCAATTTGAAAATAAAATCCCTACATATGTTTAAGGTTTTAAGAAGTAATCTTAAGTTACCTGAAAAATTCACTTATGGCTTCTCCCTCATCTGAATCCCTCTCCTTCCTCATCCAGTACTGCAGTAGCCTCCTACCTAACTGCCCAGTGCCATCTCTTGTGCATCTATTCCCACCCCACACAGTTGTCACAGACATAAAGCCTTCTTCCACATGGGGGCTTCTGAAAGTTCTTATTTCTGCAGCACCCCAAGAACCTCCACCTGGCTTCCATGAGCAACAGGGGAGTTTGACTCTCCAGTAACATCTTCTCTTGATAATCTAGTCACTAAATCAGCTCTCTAGAGAAAATATTTCTTTTTCCATTGTCTTGCATAAGTTTTTCATTTATACTCCGTAATATATTTAATTAGTTCTACAAAGATAGCCTCAGCCTCCTTAAATCTTGTTGTTCCAATTGTCATCTGCTCTCCAGCAATTTATTTTGACAAAAATGTGATAGGTATGGTCATTTCACTGCAATTCCATTCTCTCGCAGTGGGTCACCTATGTTTCATTGTTGCTTTCACTGGGACTTAGGTCCAGTTGTTAGGTACTTTAAGTTACGGCAGTCAAATGGGAAGTGAGAGGTAAGGCAGCAGAATATTAACCAACATGGCTGGGAGTACCCATTTGTTATGCGTGCTTTGTGCAGCCCTCATGGTTAATAGGAGCAAGCAAGGTCAACACATGCACTCAAGGACCATATTACAATTATTTATTTATTTTTAAATATTTGAATTGATTTTTAGAGAGAGAGAAAGGGAAAGGGACACACAGAGAGAAACATTGAAGTGAGAGCAGAACATTGATTGGCTGCCTCCTGGATGCCCCCTACCAGGGGAATCCCACCCGCAACCCAGGCACGTGCCCTGACTGAGAATTGGTGCACAGGACAATGCCCAACCAACTTAGCAATACTGGCCAGGGCCACAATTATTTTTAATGTTATTTAGATTGAATTCTGCTCTCACATTGATGTTTCTCTCTCTCTGTCCAAGTACTCATCCTTTAATGACAGTAGGAGTAATAACTTCAATTATTTATGAATTGTCCCATTGCAAAGTTTTGCAAATGTCCTAAGATTTTTACAAATTTTGTGGCTGTTGGAAAGGCCAATCAGTTCACACAGCACCATATCAGACATGCCTTTTCCCAGTGCACCATTGAAGTTCCATGGCTTTGCCCATGTCATGTCATACTTAAGGTACAGGCTCCTTGGGAGAGATTAGAAAGTCCTCTACCTAGGATGTAGCCCTTTAACTCAAAAGTAAACAAGACAGCCTTTTCCCACTGCCTCTGCCATCTCCACAGTGAGGCCAGGAACAACTGAGTCTCTCCTGTTCATGGGACCAATATCCTTCTCCTTCTAATGGAAGAATCTCCCTTCACCTCCTAAGTATTTCTCAAAGGTTTTCTCACTTTCCTTTTGT
>NW_005339839.1:0-1142 GCF_000412655.1 Myotis brandtii | reverse complement strand
GTGTGTGTGTGTGTGTGTGTGTGTGTGTGTTGTGCACCCAGCGTGCAGCCTGAGAATGCAGACAGAGTCGGAATTCATTATTCAGCAGCCGCCGGCTCCCAGATAAAGCCCTGTCCAGCTCCAGGTGTCTTCTCCTAGTTCCTGGGGCACAGCTGCCTGCCCACGCCTCAGTGGGGCTCTGCCTTACCCTGTTAGGCGAGCTCTTCTGCCACCAGGAGTGGGCAGATGGGAGTGGGCATGAATGTGAAAGGGTGGGCATGTGGCTGGGGTGCCCCCTCCCACGGGGAAGAAGGAACTTCATGATCTGTGTGCACAGGAAGCTGGGATGTTGCATTGGTGTTTCAGGGTGATCCATGCCATTCCCCCCGCCCCCCCCACAGTCAAGTTGGCCACCAGGGTCACTGGTGCCCACGAGGCTCAGGGGGCCTAATGGGCCAGGCCTGGCTGCTCTGAGGGGGTCATATTGTGCCACGTGGAAATTCTAACTCAGGGCTCCCTAGCCAGAAAAAATCAGTATCTACCAGACAACATCCAATTTGTGCTTGGTGGCTGGTCCCCTGGAAATAGGAGCCCTAAGAGAAGAAGAAAATGGACTTCCTCACCTGTCCTCACAGAGACTGTGCCCCCACGAGGCTGGGTCCTGACCCCCTGGCCCTGGGATCACTGGGTCTGGGAGGATGGAGGAGCCTGTGGAGCCAGGCTATGCACGATTGCAGATGCGCGGCTATGAAGGCTTCAGAAGCTCCTGCTCTACTAAGGGCAATGCTTACGGTCCAGGGCAATGACCGAGCCCCATCCTCGGGGCCTGGGGATGAAGAGGCCTGGGGTGGGGAGTGAGATGAGCAGGAGAGGATGCTGGGGGGCGGATTTCTAAGGGCCAAAGGAGTACTGCCCCCTCCTTCCTCCCAGCAGCATGCCTGAGGAGGGACTCGGGGAAAGGGACCCTGGGAACTGCGATCCTCGAACCTGCAGCCTTTGCAGAACCAGATGCACCGTTGCTCTTACTGTTTGCACAAAATGCCCCTACCCCACCCTCCTCACCTGGACTCACTCGGTGTGTCCATTCCTGGAAGTGCCCCTGCACCTGCACCCGTCCCCAGGCTGTGTTAGGGTCCTCTGTGCTGTCTCTGCCCCTCCCACCT
>NW_005339838.1:0-220 GCF_000412655.1 Myotis brandtii | reverse complement strand
TGTTACCCTTATCTTTCCAGAAGAGCTTCTCAACTTTATTTATTTATTTATTTTTAATTGATTGATTGAGAGAGAGAAACACTGCTTTGTTGCTCCGCTTCTTTTTAAAAAAATAGATTTTTTAAATTGATTTCAGAGAGGAAGGAAGAGGGAGCGTTAGAAACATCAATGATGAGAGAGAATCATTGAGTTGCTGCCTCCTGCACGCCCCGCACTGGGG
>NW_005339837.1:0-300 GCF_000412655.1 Myotis brandtii | reverse complement strand
GCAGAACAAGTGTAAAGAGCACATGTCAACACCCACACGCTAATCTCTACACAAGCCAGCTGGAGAGCTAGCCTGAGATAAGATCTGGTGGGAGGAAGGGAGAGAAAGGCAGAGGAGGGAATGGAGGGAAGATGGCCAGAGGAGCACAGATCAGGGACAGGGGCACTCTGCCCAGCCAGCTGTGACTGTCTGGATTTAGCTTGGTCTAGTCATTCAGAGGACAGTTGAAGAAGATGGTGATGATGATCCTTTCCGAAATAATACTCCATATCATCAACATAATTTTCTTATTGTAAGTGA
>NW_005339836.1:0-313 GCF_000412655.1 Myotis brandtii | reverse complement strand
TGGCACCCCCAGGGGCTGCAAGCTGGGGCTGGTAAGGACCCACCTTCCTGAGCGGATGCCTCCTCCTCCGTTCAGGAGGAGCCAGAACAGCAGAGTGAAGCAAACACGGAGCAATGTCTGGTGTCCTGTGCTCTGCTTGGCCCTCCTGTGAATTTACAGCCACGCATGGCGTGTGTTCATTCCATGTCCTCTGAGCATCTCATTGCCAACATTGCTCTGCCTGTGAGAAGGCGAAGGGAAATTCAGGCAGAAAATGAAACGAAAAGAGTAACAAATGAACTAACAAAATAAAACAAAAACTCATAGATATAGA
>NW_005339835.1:0-269 GCF_000412655.1 Myotis brandtii | reverse complement strand
GGAAAAACTAGGGGTGAAGGGTACATGGGATTTTTATACATTATTTCTCACAACTGCATGTGAATCTGCAATTATCTCAAAATAAAAAGTTTAATAAAAATTAAAAAGGTACATCTCCTCTTAGCCAGCTTTCCTTCACTGCTATAGCTCCTCTTCTCTGGATTATAGTACCTATTCCTTCCCTTTCCTTCAGGACTGCAGCTGGTGGCAATTGCATGCTGCTGTTAGTTTTGGGCATCCCATAGCTTTCTTTGTTGGTTTCCTTTAAC
>NW_005339834.1:0-242 GCF_000412655.1 Myotis brandtii | reverse complement strand
CAAACACAACATTTCAGGTTTTTATTTTAGTGAGTTTGAAAGAGAGGAACTGCCCAGCCGGTGTGGCTCAGTGGTTGAGCGTCAACCTATGAACCAGGAGTTCACAGTTCGATTCCCAGTCAGGCCACATGCCCAGGTTGGGGGCTTAATCCCCAGGAGGAGGCATGCAGAAGGCAGTCGCTCAATGATTCTCTCTCGCCCTCAACCTTCCTCTCTGAAATCAATAAAAAAAAATTTTTTTT
>NW_005339833.1:0-244 GCF_000412655.1 Myotis brandtii | reverse complement strand
ATCAAGCAGGCAGGTGAGTAGTTAGGGGCAATTAGGCAGGCAGGTAAGTGGATAGGGGTGATCAGGCAGGCAGGCAAGTGGTTAGGAGCCAGTGGTCCTGGATTGTGAGAGGGATGTCCTGGATTGCGAGAGGGTGCAGGCTGGGCTAAAGGACTCCCTCCTCGCCACCCCCCCTTCCGTGCACAAATTTCATGCACCAGGCCTCTGGTATATAGTTAGATAGATGATAGATAGATAGATAGAT
>NW_005339832.1:0-1179 GCF_000412655.1 Myotis brandtii | reverse complement strand
TTGTTGTTACATAATAAATAACAGTGATATTTGTTTCATGGCTTAGTATAAAAAGTCTTCACACAGAAAGGTTAGTCTCTATTGGCAATCTGCTTTTATGTTTCCTGAGATTGAAATAAATTCTCTAAAAAGGTTGGGATATTTCAAATTGCTGAGGGAAAATCTAGGAGGGAGGAAATAAACATCAATGAGGTGCCAGTGGTACTACATGAAAAAAGAGAGAAAACCCTCCAGCCCCATGGTCTCTGGCTAAGAAAGAACTTAAAAAAAAATCATTGTCTTTTCTTCTAAATTCTTGCCTGTTAAATGTGTGAGATAAATCTCTTCTGTTTTCTCTATGAAGCCTTTAGAAAGTTTTATGAATTTTAGTCACATTTTTATATACGTGAATTCAAAGAATTCAAAATAAATTTTATGTAAGTGAATTTAAAATGAATTTAAGCTGATAGAAAAAAGTTGGTAAGTGAGTAGACAGCTTTTAAGAGAAAAATGTGTCTAACTGATCTTCCATGAGTATATTATCCATTCTGTGCACTTCTGAGTTTGAAGACATGGAATCTTATGTAAATAGAAGACTTCACTCATTCACCCAGATGGTCATCTGCTATCCTGGGATGTGGTGTGGACACGTGCATTCAGCATGTGTTCATTCACTCCAGAGTTAGAAAATGAGTAAGTCAAACTAAAATATTCAGGTGAATTTTTAATTTTATGTTATGAAATTTTATTGCAACACTGGGATTGTCTGAGTCACACAGATCAGATCTGAGGAATCAAGAAGTGGGACCAAGGTCACAGAAGGGACAATGAAAGTACCAGCATAGGTCGCTTTTTCTATGGCCTGCCTAAGGCAACAAAATGTGAAAAACACATTCCCTTATAATTTTCTGGTCACTTACACGCTAAACTTGGTGTCCAAGATTCCTTTCCATGGCATCCAAACAGTTCTCCAAATATATTTATTTCTTTTGTCCAAAATGTGCATGTTGTATGTTTAAGAGAGTATACAGATGTATGTGGGGAAGCAGTGCCTTCTGAGAAAATACCACTGGACATAGCCCTCTGCTTTGAAGGCTCGGAGATAGGATTGGGTCAGTGCCCCAAGTTCGTCGCAGCCTAGAAAGCCGACACATGCTGTGCTCTTCTGAATTTGAAGATATGGAATGCTATGTAAATAGA
>NW_005339831.1:0-766 GCF_000412655.1 Myotis brandtii | reverse complement strand
ACAACATTAACAATTGTATTAGACACTTTATTTTCTCTTGTTAATATGTCTTTGTTAATTTGATTATTAGCCCAGCTGAAAAAATTCAGAAGGTGGGAGGAAAAATATTAATTTTTTTAGCCCCCACACATCATGCATTGGTTATTAGAAAATATTGGTTCACTAAATTGTGCAGACCACACCCTGAGAACCGCCGTGCTAGAGAAACACTGTATTTTCTATTTCTCTCTTGAGTTGTACATTAGTCCATTAAATCCACAGATTTATTGGACCAGAGATTACATTTTCTCCTAAAACCCAAGAACATCCCTCAGAACACGTGTGAACACAGGGCCTAAGGTTCTGGGTTGAAGTGTAGTTTGAGTTTAGGTCCATGGTAGGAAACAATAACATCTACTCTGAAAAACAGACAGTTGCATGGGAGACCCAGACGAGGTCTTTACTCCAGCACATAACAAAGAAACCAAGAGTTCCGCCCAGACTCAGCCCTAGACATAACATAAAGTCTACGAAAAAGGTCTAGAGATTCTTCGCTTCTCCAGTTCTTCAGCTTTGTCTAGTCTATGAAAACCTGAACTTAGAAGAATATTGGATTTGCCACCACTTTAGATCCTTCATAGGAGTATGGTCCATGGAGGGGACATGTGGGTGAGTGTGTGGTGAAGGGAGGGGACACTGTGTGGTGTGGGTCAGAGCCTGGGTACATGAGAGTAGTTTTGCTATAAGTGTCCACTGTTTTCTAAATGACTTTCCTTTTCATACCTGA
>NW_005339830.1:0-1597 GCF_000412655.1 Myotis brandtii | reverse complement strand
CCCCCCCCCCCCCCCCAAAAAAAGGATAGTAGTTGATTTTCTTGTAAGAGACTTAACTTCATCTTGGTCTCTGGAGAAAAGTAACCTGCTTGATAATAAATTCTGTAGTAACATCCCTTTTTACTTCTGGCTTTTTTTCCCCTCCTTGTTTTTGCAAAATCAGCCCAGCCACCCTCTTCTGAACATAGTAGATGCATCCGACTGAGGAAAGAAAACTCATTACTATCTTGTGGATCCCAAGTGCCATCTGCCAAGTACATGAAGACAAATCTTGTCCCAATCTCCCCAACAATAAGGACCCAACCCAAGAGGTTGCAAAAGAGGCTCTGCTCTGTACTTCTCCAAGTTCCTTCCTATCTAGTTTCTAAGTGCAAAAGCCACTGTAGAGAACTGCAGTGTTCAGGAAGTCGGAAAGATGTAAACATGCTTCTAAGTCTAAGGTGAGGGATGCCACTACTGGGTTCTGCATGAGTCTCCTGATTACTGAATTACTGGAGGTCCCCCAAGCAGGATACAGAATCTACCTCCAAACCTCATTGCACCCACACGCTTTCTTCACTCATTAAGTAGATTTTCCAGTTCTTTGTTCATTTAAAATAACTGATCAAGTTTCTAATTAAACAAACTCAGGGCTCTTTAAACTGCACCCGACTAGGTAACCCACTTAAGATGATGGGGCTCTACAAAGGGACCATGCTACAAGAGGCAATTCCAGCTCCTACTAATACAGTGAACAGAAAACAGGGCTCGCAGCCTCACCTGGGCTGAACACTAGACCTGAACCTTGTGCACAAACTAGGTACTGTGAAAGCATTGGACAAATGTTTCTTGAAGATCTGCTATGTGTGTATAAGAACCTTTCAAACTCTATCCCAGGCTTTACGGTATTTACCTTCTAAAGGAAGAAAGACAGAAACAACTAATTACATCAGTAATTACGTAATTAGATTGAGATTACTGCTGAGAAGGAGAAATAGAGTCCGGTGAGAAGGGGTTTAGCAGGCACTTTGTAGCTCAGAGATACTAGAGAAATGCTTTGGAGTATCTCTGAAGGATGGAAACAGAATTTAAGTCTGAACAGGGGAGTGGAGGGAGACTTGGCTGAGGGAGTCTCTGAGCAAAAGCCTGAAGCAGAGAAGGTCAGCTCAGGAACTAGAACACTCGCGTGGCTCTACCTCCAGATGCAACACAGTGGCCATAGTTAAACTCGGAGAGGCTCCAAAGTTTGATTCTAATCCAAAATGCAATGAGAAGTCACTGTCTGTTTATATTGGAGGTTGGTGACAGAGGCATATAATCACATTTGTGAATAAAAAAAAAAAAAGTTATCTGGCTGCAGAGAGGACCGAGAAAGTGGTATGGGAGGAGAGCAGACGAGAAAACCCACTGAGAAGGTGAAAGCCACGGGGAAGTGGGGGATGACGTGGACTGGGGTGGAGGTCATGGAAGGAGGAGAAGGCAACAGACATGCGAGGTCAGAGCAGCTGGATATGGGAAATAGTTACCTATGGGAGGAGAAAGAGGAAAACGTCAATGGCTTCCAAATTGGACTCCAGATCACACAGTACCGAACACATTTCTCGGCTGCCCCTGGGCC
>NW_005339829.1:0-263 GCF_000412655.1 Myotis brandtii | reverse complement strand
ATTTTAGGAATTAAGGGGTCCATGAAAAAAGCACAGGGCTCAGAGCTGCAAAGGGTACATTTCCATAAGACAGGGGAGCTGGGAGCTGCCAAAGGTACACATTTACAGAATAAAGGAAAGGAAGCGCCTCATCCAGAGAGGGAGAAAGACAGCCCAGAGGGAATAGGGAAACAATAAGGAAGAAGAAGGAGGGAACCTCACTACTTCAAGTGAGGTTTGAGCACTTGAGTTGCTATAGTAACCAATCTAAGGGGGATAGTGAC
>NW_005339828.1:0-834 GCF_000412655.1 Myotis brandtii | reverse complement strand
CTATATATGACATATTTGTTTTTAAACTAAAAAGAAAGTTCCTTAGGTGTGGATTCTAGAGACAGAGTGCCTAAATTTAAATTCTTGTTCCAGTATTTACTAATTATGTGAACTTGATCAAGTTTCTTAACCTCTGTTTCCTCATCTGTTAAATGAAAATAGTGATAGCATTGACTTTGTCAGAAAACAATACATATTAAGTGCTGAATAAATGTTACTCAATAAAATTATTTATATACCTTGCAAACTTATACTCATTCTTCATGACAAGTTAAGCCTCACCAAACACAAATAAATGTGCTTGTGATTCCACCTTCTTCCTACTTTCCCTTTAAAGTCTGGGTCTTCCTAGTCTGTGTTCACAGTACATCTGGTCTTTTACCACTTTATAATTGTCTATCTTCTGCACCAGACCTTGAGTGGAAAGTAGGAACTATCTTACCCATCTTTACATTCTTAGTATTCATTTTAATAGTTGTATATTATATGTGGTCAATAAATATTTGTTGAAATAATGGTAATAAGACCTGCAGATATGACAGGGTTAAGATTAAAAACCACTTTATTCAATTGAGATATTACTGATAATATTCCCATGAAGAGTCAGCCTCACTATTAATTACTCATGTAACTTTCGTATTAATATAAATTGCCAGATCAGCATTATAAATTTAGGTGCCTATTAAATCAGCCTTGAATTAAATCAGCCTTGAATTAAATTAGCATTTAAAAGAGTTATAAATTTTGTGATTTGCTGACAAAATTTTTCATTTTCATTAAACAAATGAATTAAGTTGGTTTTTTTAAAAAAATATATTTTATTGATTTTTCACA
>NW_005339827.1:0-800 GCF_000412655.1 Myotis brandtii | reverse complement strand
AACAACAAAAAATTCTGGATGAAAATTAGGAAAAAAGCAAACTGTTGCATAATATACTGAGAGCACAGGCATTGATTATATAATGAAAGAAGCATTGTGCCCCAACCTGATGTCTTGGCTTATTTACTAGTGAATTGTTTTCCAGGTTTAGGAGATATTTTCTTCTGCTACTTTTGTGCCTGGGATTTGGGGTACATCAGTGCTCTCTTTAGGAATAACAGCATCAAGAAGAGTGTGAGTATCATTGAAGACACATCTCCCAACTCACTCTCCAACAGATGTTGCCACAATAGGTCCAGCAGCATGTGTAATTTACCCTTACACATATAAAGGTTTTAGAACACTTCTTGTTACAGTCATCGATGTTTGGCTCTCCCCAGCACTCCTCAATTAACGTTCTCTCCCCTAAAATTGAGATGAAACTGTAAGAGTTAGCAAGCATGGGAAGAGAAGCCCTTCAGAAGCTTAACAACCCTTATGAGAATCCAAGCCCAAGTTCCTAGCAAAGTATCTACGGTATCTGCCTTACAAAAACATCTCCTGCCTGACGCTCCTCACTGCCTCATCACTTATATGTTTGCCTTCTTTGCTCCCACAGGTCCTGTGTTGCAGATGTCTGGGCATCCTAGAGGCAGGACTCAGTATACTTTCAGCCTGTGTGTGCTCTCCTATAAAATCTACACTTACATAACAGGAGATCTCATGGCCTGAGAGAGCCTCTAGCCTCATTACCATGCTTATTTCACAATGTGAGAAGCTAGATCAGGGAGAGTAAAGAGCAGATTCTCTCCTTTTTTCGT
>NW_005339826.1:0-359 GCF_000412655.1 Myotis brandtii | reverse complement strand
GCAGCCCGCCTCCTAAATCTCACACCTGCCGGGCGGGGCGGGGCTTCCCAGCCAGACGGCCCACGTGGGCAGCATCCCGCATCCGCTCCCCGCTCCCCTCCTCTCGGCTCCTCCAGGCCTCCCTCCTGCCTGGGGCAGCTGGTCCTCCTGCCTGGACTCAAGGCCCGGACAGCCACTGACAGCCCGCCTTCACCAGACCCTCCTTGGGGTTCCAGCACAAGCCGGGCTCCCCTGAGCACCCACAATTCCTTGGCCGGCTCCTGAAGCTGGAGGCAGCTATGGTCAGTGCCTGCTTGTCCACTTGGCTACCATCTAGCTTCCCCTACAATGAGCGTGGGCAGCCCCCCCCCCCCCCCCCC
>NW_005339825.1:0-684 GCF_000412655.1 Myotis brandtii | reverse complement strand
TCGATGCTCAATCACTGAGCCATGCTGGCTGGGCTGGTTTGCCTCTTTGAACCTTTCATGTAGTTGGCCCTCTTCCAGAGCGTCGAGATTGCCAGAAATCTGACATAAAATTAAATAGGTTGTCACAGGGCTAAGAGTTTAATTTGTGTACACAATTTGACCTCTATTAGTGTTGTTTCTCATATAACTGCTGACTTTAGACCCCAGGAGCCAAGAAAGGAAAAAAAAAATATACCATTTCTCTTTCTTTCTCATTTTCCCCTACTTGATTAAGGTTTAATGGGGTTGTGGATATTGAATGCTGGCCATAGCTGTGGCCTGCTAAGTGCTGAATAAACCATGTTAAATTAGGCCAGTGCAGGTGTTTGGGAAGGGATAGGGAAACACATTCCTCCTTGACTAACATCTTCCAGTTGGCCGCAGGCCAGCATCCCAGTCTGTCAGTCCTGTGGCTGCTGCCATCAGCTGCTCTTACTGGACTCTAAGATCTGTGGGCTTCTGGCTCTAACTCTGCTCCTGCTGTGGATTCTTCGCTTTTGAGGGTACCAGCACATAAGAGACTAAGAGTTAGTTATACAGCTGGTCACAAACTTATGAATCATTGATTCCCAACCTATTGTTTATTTCTAGCTTTGCCTTGTTCCAAGTGCTGAGCAAAGTTTGGAATAAATTGTTCCTACAGGT
>NW_005339824.1:0-214 GCF_000412655.1 Myotis brandtii | reverse complement strand
TTTGCAATCACAGTTGTGCTAGTGTGGTGGCTGGGGGTGGTCATAGAGACTCCTGACTGTGTCAGATGTCAAATCTTAATTCTTAGTTGCTAGACCCAAGTGAGCTACAGGGGATCTTAAGAAGATGTCAGGGAAACAGGACAGAAAAGTGTCATTTGGAGGACCTGCAACAGTGACTATCAACACGTAAAGAAGCAATTTAATGTTTTAATAT
>NW_005339823.1:0-242 GCF_000412655.1 Myotis brandtii | reverse complement strand
GCAAAGAGAATAAAGTAAAAGGCAATCCACAGAATGGGGAAATATATACAAATCATATCCTATCTAATAAAAGAGTAATATGCAAATTAACCGTCACTTCTCTATAAAGATGATGGTGCCCACAGGCAATAAGGAGTGAATATGCAAATTGATGCGACAAAGATGGTGGGGCCGGCCGGAGCCACGGAGCTGGCTGGAGCAGGCGGGAGGCTTGGCTTCCTTGGTCGCCCCAGCTGGCTCCA
>NW_005339822.1:0-633 GCF_000412655.1 Myotis brandtii | reverse complement strand
CCCCCCCCACCCGCCCCCAGCAGGGCCAGAACCTTGTTTCCTAGAATAAGACTGTGTGAGAGGAGAGAGAGGAAAACAACTCCAAAGGCTTCCTGGACATCAGAAACCCTCTTGCAAATCAGTATTTTGATGAGCTAAGTGTGAATGAAAAGCAGAAGGAATCTACGTCCTTGAAAATAAACAGGGTTAAAATGCAGGGCAAACTCACACACACAACGTGTTTCGGGCCAGAGAAACCAGAGCTGTCCTTCCTTCCACACACCCGAGAGCAGCCTGGCCCATCCACCCCTTTAAGGCATCTGTGGGCCATGACCCTGCTCTGCGGGCCCAGGTCTACCCCAGCAACGGGGAGCTAGAGGGGGGATCCTTGACGGACAGCCCCGGTCCTGTTGTTACCTGGAGAACAGAGTACAAAGCCCAGCGTCGTCCTAGCACGCTCCTGATCCTGCCCTCAAACTGGCCCCAGGACCAGACCCCAGAAGGCCGTCCCTCCTCCACAGCTCCAGCCTGCAACAGTGCTCACTGTGCCCAGGAGTCCCTCCCCACCCCTGCCTGTCTCCTATCACACCAACTCACAAGCAAGTCAAGTTCACTCATGCCTCCTCTAGGATGCTTTCTAGACCTTTCTGCCCC
>NW_005339821.1:0-688 GCF_000412655.1 Myotis brandtii | reverse complement strand
CGTTTACTACATAAATTATAGTTCTTCACTTGGCACTCCACCCGGCTGCACGAGGACAGGCCACACGAGACCTCGGAGGTGCTGGGACCTCACACGTCGTCGTCACCGGACGTGTCGCTGCTGCTCGTCTCCGTGTCGTCATTCTCAATCGTGGGGTGGAAAGTGCTGCTTCTCCAGGGTCCAAACTTGAAGTCACAGATCAGGCCATTTTTCAAAATACCATTTTTCCTCAGACCATTCTTCTGCAACTGTTCACTAATAACTTGGAATTCTCTCATTTCATCCTCAGTTAAGGGAGCACACGTTTCATCGTTTTCACTGTCTTCTTGCCAGCCCATCTCCTTCAACAATCTGTATTCTGCCTCAAGGGAACTTGAAAGAACATCGGTCGGTGGGAAGGTTGAGGACCGAATGATCTGCTGGGAAATAACCGAGGCATTGCCATTCTCTTGTGGAATTTCGTTTTCATCAAAGTTCCCGTTTATATCTCTGTCTTGGTGAGTACTATTGCTGTTACGCAAATTAAATGAGTCTTCATCCTTCTCGGAGCCAGCATGGCTTTCATCCTCATGCTCCTCCTCCACTCCGTCCCGATTTAACACCTTCAGAAACTCGCTCTTCTTACCAGTGTGCATTCGTGTCAGCTTGGTCAGACGAGGCTGCTGATTAAGTCTGCCAACAGGTGAAG
>NW_005339820.1:0-762 GCF_000412655.1 Myotis brandtii | reverse complement strand
GGTCGCGACCCACAGGTTGAGAACCGCTGCACTAAGACAATATTCTTTAAAGTTATGCCGAGCTGCCCTGATATTAAACGTCATTGCAATAATAGATGCCCCAGCCTCAATCATCCTAACTTTTGAAACTTTGTGTCACGGGTAATACGAAGAGTCGTTTTACAAATGGGGTCTCACGGACCATTAAATGTTCCTGATTCACGTTGGTTCACATGGTAACCGTCTTTCCACCAGCCGTTAGGACCGTTTCTGAAGGAAACATGAGGAAACAATGACTTTGAAAGCAGCTGTCTTTTCTCTTAAAAGAGAAGGGTCGTGTGAGAAGAAAAAAAATGAAGCCTGGGTTAAAAAAATTCAAAGACTCAATTGAGATTGCTTCTCATTGGATTCAGACATAGCCACGAGAGTAGAAATCTGTTGAAATTATGAGGTATGTGTGTTTTTTTTAATGCAGCGATAACTACATGTTCAAATATTCTTTACAGCACAGCAGATTTTTCCATAATGCTTGCTGGCATTTAGTTTATCTCCAGTTGCTACACGAATCCATGATGGGGTTTTTTGTTGTTAAAACGGCCACTTTCATTAATGTTTGATTTTTATACACTCAGAGGTTTTATATCTTTGCATTAAATAGATAGAAAAAGAGATAAGGCATGACTATCCATAGTTGGCTGGTAGAATCTTGTACCCTTTGCTGTTGACAGTGTTTTAACTGCCCAGATTTTGGATTTGTGTGTGTGTGTGTGTGTGTGTGTGTGT
>NW_005339819.1:0-249 GCF_000412655.1 Myotis brandtii | reverse complement strand
TCAAGGAAAGCTGTGGGCTCTCAGAGCTCAGCTCAGCTCAGCATTGTAGATTCAGAGGGTGCCCGTGAAATTTATTCTAGCCTCCAACAAATATTGGGTCAAGAAAGTTAATGTTTTCCCGGTGCTGGTAGGATCGGGTTTGGGGATGGGGCAGGGTGAAGCCTGTCATGAAGAATGAGCAGGGATGTGAAAAGACATGGGCTCATTTTCTCTTGAGTGTTTATGTGAACTCCAGAATCCCCTAGAACA
>NW_005339818.1:0-209 GCF_000412655.1 Myotis brandtii | reverse complement strand
GATGCTGGCTCTGAACCAGTGTGTCTCAGTTGGTTGGCGTGTCAAGCCATCTACCAAAAAGTGGTGGGTTCAATTCCTGGTCAGGGCACATACCCAGGTTGTAGGTTTCATCCACAATCAGAGGCAACCAATCGATCTCTCCCTGTCTCTTCCTCTTTCTAAAAATCGATATTTTTTTTTGGAGATGCTGTCTACCCTTTCAGAAAGAA
>NW_005339817.1:0-283 GCF_000412655.1 Myotis brandtii | reverse complement strand
GCGACTGGTGGGGTGGGGGCCTTGGCCTGGTGCCACCCGCGTTCCCCACCACCCACCCATGGTTCCCTGTTTGCCATTGTGCGATTGGAGCCTGCCGGCCGGGGAAAGAAATCAAGAGGTGGTCAGTGCACTCACAGTGACTGGTTGAGCAGTTGTTCTGGTTGTTCTGCTGTTAGGGTCAATTTGCATATTACCCTTTTATTATATGGGATAGAAGCCCAGTGCATGGGTGGGGGCTGGCCGGCTTGCCCTGATGGGGGCCCCAGATCGGGGTGGGGGGTCT
>NW_005339816.1:0-280 GCF_000412655.1 Myotis brandtii | reverse complement strand
TTATTTATAATACTACTAGAGGCCTCATGCATGAAATGCTTGCAAGGGGCTCGGCCCTCGCAGCCGCTTGCAGCCTTGGCTAGCCCTTGCAGCCTCAGCTTTGACTGGAAGGTTATTCAGGCAGTTGTTCTGCTGTTCGGTCTCATTAGCATATTAGCTTTTTATTATATAGGATTATCACCTTGATAATGATAAAAAATATGATGATGATGACAATGATGATAAACCTATGAACTAAATATCACTCTATCTATACACACACACACACACACACACACAC
>NW_005339815.1:0-763 GCF_000412655.1 Myotis brandtii | reverse complement strand
AGTGAGTGCTGTGGACTCTGGAAGCTGTGCCTGGTCCCCACCCCGACCTGCCCCACGCGCTTTACCCCTGGCTCAGTATGTCTCTGCACAAACATGGCCGTGAGGACACCCATCTGCTGAGCCCTGGGGTACTCTCGGTGAGTTATTGACGGAGTCTCTTGGAGACCCTGACAGACACGCCGGGCTCTATTCCAGGCCCAGCCACCTATCTGCAATGGAACCCTGTCCATGAGACCCGCCCTGGTTTCGCCTGTCTCAGCTGGAAGATGACACCCACCCTGCAGGGTCAAGAGAAGCTGAGGTAATGCCTAAAGGGCTCTCAGAGTGGGCGCTGCTCCTCTGACCACAGCTGCTGTCCACAGACAGCCGCTTCTGCGTCTGAGCTGGGCTGAGCAGTGTGGGAGGAAAGGCACCCACCTCCCCTCCTGAGGCGAGCGTATACGTACAGGAGCCACTCCAAAGGCATCGTAGTGAGCCACAATGACGATGGTGGGAAGGTCCTCTCCACCCAGGCCCGTCAGCCGTCCCTGTGGAGAAACAATCTGTGAAGCGGCCAGCCAGCTGGGGTTCTGACCACCAGAACAGTCCAGGCTGCCCCCACCCAGTAGGCCGGGGGTAGGAGAGTATTTTTAGCTTTGCTAGCTCTATGGTCTGTCATAACCTGTCAGTTGTGGGTGACCTGTGAATAAATGGGCGTGGCCAGGTGCCAATGAAACTTAATAGAAATCGGCTGAAGGCTAGACTTGGCCAAGGGTTGCAGTTT
>NW_005339814.1:0-1544 GCF_000412655.1 Myotis brandtii | reverse complement strand
TTTTTTTATAAAACCTTTTAGTCCCCATTACAGATGTTTCTTCCATGACCAAGCAGCTAATGAGAATTCCATGGCCTAAATGCTCCACTTTGAATAACATCTTATGCTTTCCCCAAACTCAGAAACTCATCACACTCCTAAAACCTGTTTCTACATCTGTGACTTTGGCTTTTATGATCTCCTTGGGTGGCTCATTTTTTCCCCTGGCATTTCTAACCCTCAAATTATGAAACAATGTCTCTGAAAAAGGTCTCAGAGATTTCTAACTATTTTCTTGCTTTGGGTGTTTTAGGAGCAAACAGAGAAGACCAAGGTATTTCCATAATTTAAAATTGTCTTTTCCATTGTATCCAGCCCAAACAGATAGGACAGAGTACGGATGCCAGGAATGTGTCCCATGCAGCCTTTCTTTTTAAATAAGGTAAAGAGTGCTTCCTCAATTAGTTGAAACTTCTGGGTGGTCTTTTCAAAAATACTTCTTTGAAGAAAGTAGTGAACTAATAATACTGTAAATGTAAAATAACATTAGTCCTTTAACTTTGAAGCTAAGAAAGAATGAATAGCAATTTAGTGTTTTTGTTTATTCATATAAAATTTCCTATCTCTGACTTTTAAGAGGGAAAATGTCTACATAAATCCAGTAAAAGACATTTTTATTTAAAAAATATGTGTATGTAACTGGGCTTAGAATTAGCCAAGTTTAACTAATTGTGTGTGTAAACTACTTGGTTTGCTTCTTTTTATATGTAAATAGATGTGGAGACACACATGCTACATTCTGTATTAAAGTCAGTGTATGATAAATTTAAAAGATCTGGGAATATATAATACATAAAAAGTGTCTTTTATTTCTGAGAAAATTGGCCATTTTTGGCCTTTCTTCACACATTTGATTCTTTCAGCTCTGAAATCACCCCTGTGTGTTCTCTTGATATTATCCTCCCATTACAGTTTGCCTTTGGCAAAATACTAAAGTCATTGAAGTTGCTTTTGTGGGCATGCCATTTTCTTCCAAACACTCCTTTTTCCTTTTCCCTCTTTTTGGCTGGTCAGTTAAAAAAAAAAGTGTATTTCAGTTGTGAGAGCATTCACTGACCTTTAAAATATCCATTTAGGCAGCTGTGCCCTCTAGAGAAACATAGGACAGGCTGACAGTATGTGTAATCTTTACTACACAGACACCCATAACTGGGATTTTCATTACTACACTGGCTGTGTCTATGGAACAGTTTGGCAGTGAAAACAGTCACCCTTTAGGTGTTCAGAATGTTTAATTTTGACCTTGGCTAAATCCAGTGACCCCAAACCCTCCCTATCCACCCACCCCAAATAGAAAGGGTAGTGAAATCTGTTACAAAAAAGAAAATCTTCTACAAATAGAGGCCTAATAATTGGGATGATTGGCTAGTGGACTGAGCAAATTTAAATAAGACAGACTGTGCGCTCATTGTAGACTGCAAATCCTCCAGGCAGGCTCGTCCTAAATGGCACTTTGGGCTGTGTAAATGCAATGTCTGTACAAAGAATCAGACTTAAGCCTGAAT
>NW_005339813.1:0-449 GCF_000412655.1 Myotis brandtii | reverse complement strand
AAGAAGGACATCTTATCTTCTACCCTGAAGCACAGACCAAAATTTGTTAGAGGGGAAGGGAGAGATGAATCTGGTTCATGCTTCATAGGACAAGCTCTCCTACCCCAAGCATGAGCCTTACCTTCTTGTGCCTTTGGCTCATGCTTAGGAGTTCAGAAGCAAAGTATATATTTAGAAAAACTTCAAACACTGGCTGTATATTACCATACATGTTAAAAAACCTGAGATTTTGTCCTGGCCTGTGTGGCTCAGTTGGTTGAGTATCATCCTATGCACCGAAAGGTTTCCAGTTCATTTCCTGGTCAGGGCACATACCTAGGTTGCAGGTTTGATCCCTGGTCAGGGTGCATACTGGAGGTAGCCAACTGATATTTCTCACATTGATGTTTCTCTCTCTTTCTCTCCTTTCCTCTCTCCCTAAAATCAATAAAACATATTAAAACAAAACA
>NW_005339812.1:0-1137 GCF_000412655.1 Myotis brandtii | reverse complement strand
AAAAAAAGTTGTCCCCACACTGGGGAAATGAAGAAGAATGTCAGTCTGGGTCCTGCTGCTTTGCTGCTGGGCTTTCACACAGTTCAGCAAACACTGTTACACTATTTATTTACCCATATATGTCATCACGATCTTTTTACATAAAGGATTGACTGGTAGCTGTTTATCTAATCTAAAGAGCTGAATGTTTATAAAATTCCCTTCTCTAGGCTATGCAGATCAAATCCTATTATATCAGTTTCCCCAAGCCTCAGCCAACCAAGTTTTCTACCTTTTAATACTTTTTCTCTTAGTATAGGGACAACTCTCAATGGAACAGCAAGGAAAACCAGACAATATAGGTGAGTGGTTATTCAACTATGTACAGGGAACCTTAAACACTATGGAGGATACACAGGTATCTACATTAAGCCCAGTTCCTGCCCTCAAGGGTCTTACACTCCAGATACCATATAATGGCCACTCTACCTGGCATTGCAAGGGAGAAATAGCTCCTTCAGAGGAAGGTCAGAGAGGTTACTGTGACTAGGGTAGTTGAAGACAAATTTACAGAAGAGGCACTGCTTGAGTTTTGAATAAAAGGCAGAGCTCCGATAGGTGCATATGAGAGCATTCCAAGCAAAGGGAATCATATGGATGAAGGCACAGAGATCAGAACTAAGAAAGGCAGGTTTAGGAGTAGGGACAGAACTTACCTGACGGGAGCAGGAGTGCATGTTGGGGACCAATAGTTGGACATGAGGGTGAAGAGCACATAATAGAGGGCATTGATTGCTGAGTCAGCTTAACCCAGGGTCCTCAACCTGGACACTATTGACATTTTAGGCCAAATTGTTCTTTCTGTGTGTGGTGAAGGCATGGGGTGATGGGAACCTCCAGTGCATTGTAGCATTCCTTATTTCTACCCACTGGATGCCAGTAGAACCTCCACCCCAGCTGTCCCCTTCACTCAGCTGTGACACACACACAAATGTCTTCGTACATTGCCAAATGTCCCCTCGGGGACAATATTGCTCACAGGTTGAGAACTACTGGATTAGGCATTGTGATAGTGTGGGTGATCTGTGTGTGATTTTTCTTAGGGCCGGCAGGTTCTTTATACCATCCAGGCTCCCACGCTCATGACCCTATGATGGT
>NW_005339811.1:0-1085 GCF_000412655.1 Myotis brandtii | reverse complement strand
GCGAGCCGCAGTTTGCCGACCACGGAGCTATGCAATGAAGAAACGTAACTGCACCTAGCAGTAACACATGAGCCACGAGCGCCAATTTTGCTGTGGAGAGGATAAGGAGGAACATATAATATAGACCAAATCAATACTATTAAATTAAGCTGTTCGTCGAAGCCCAGGGTCAAGGCTGTGTTTACAAGAACATCCACAATTTATTCATCAATTTCTAAAGGTCATGGATGAATTTTGAGCTAAAAGATATAGCACTATCACTGTTATTTAAGTTCCCACTACACCCAAACTGTAAGGGACAATTGTAATTCCCATTACACAGATGATAAAACAGAGCAAGGAAGGAGAAATGAACTGCCCAAGGTTATATGGCCAAGACACGGCTAACTGCGTCCAACCCTAGAACCTAAGATTCCTCTAAATAATGAGTGGACCATAAAAAGGTGCTTTTCCTAAGTGTCCTAGGTTGGACAAAGCATTTATTCTGGCAACCGGGCCCTATGCCAGGAAGAAACATTCCTTAAGTGCTATCAAACTGGTGTTTTCCCAGGGAGACTTAACCATCATTAGCGAATAGCTTCGTTTGCAGTGTTGTGTGCAGCCCACGGTGGTGGGCCAGAGGGATGCATTATCACTAACTGAAAGAGATTCATTTCATGGGCAGTTATATGCTTCCTGCTTAAGACACTTGCAGGTAAGCAAGAGTAGTGTGTTTTCTGGAAACGCCGTTTGCCTGCTCCCAGGTACCCGTGTCAGTGGGTTTCTCCACCTTCCTTCCATCCCACAATTTCTCTGGGAGGAACACCCCGGAATTGGCATTCAGTGCCTCTAAAATGCCCCTGCAGAGACTCTATTCTGAGCAAATTGATTCCCCAACTCCCCCGGCATCCCCATATCCTTTCTCTCTCTAAGACTGTGTTTGTGATTCCTGGTGCTACCTCTTAGTAGGTCTTACCACCTGCCCCAGATAAAGGAATCCTGAGTGCTGTCTGAGCTTGAATCTCAGCTCCATGACATATCACCTCATCAATAAGAATCACAAAAATTAAAGATAAAAAAGAACACCTTACCTCTGCCTTCCTTCA
>NW_005339810.1:0-771 GCF_000412655.1 Myotis brandtii | reverse complement strand
AATGTCACAGAGATCAAAACAATGATGCAAAGCAGGGTGCCTCGAAGAGAGCCAGTGTGGTAGGGTGATGAGATGTGCCCATTGGAGGAAGTGACACTGAAGTTGAAACACAAATAATAAACGGAGCCTCAGGTGCAAAGATCTGGGAACATGCTTTGTAGGCAAAGGGAACTGGAAGTTGAAGTGCAATCAGGTAAAAAACCAGGAGTGTTAGAGAAGCAGACAGAAGGCCAGGTTCCTGGAGCCTAATACGTGAGGGGAAAGTAATGCGTGGCCAGGTGGGCATGGTAGTCATCAGCCTACTGCAAACAAGCGTCCTGCCAGCAGAGCAAGACGCAGCTGTCAGATGATGCACAGTTAGAAGACCAGCGTCCTCCAGAGCAGCCCTCGTCCTGCGCGTGGCTTCCTCCCACATTTCTGAGCCAAGTGAGCATTTCAAAGCTGCGTGGACATCTGGACTGGAGAGATAATACTGCTGTTTCCTCCAACCCTGCAGTTCTCAAAAGCACAAGCTCAGCTCTTCAATCTTTCTTTAATCTCTCAGTTTGTGGCGTATGTCACTTTTGAAGATATGCATTTGACAATAGGATCATCGAGCTTACAAGCTAATGGTAGGGATAGAAAAGTGCATATAGTAGAGCTACTATGGCAGAGTTTTAAAAGTCTGTGAGGGCAGGAGACAGACAAAATCTAAATGTGTGGTCAGAAGGCTTCCTGGAGGAAGTCTCAGTCAGATGTGGGAGGTGTGGTATTCTTCCTTCTGTTTTGTTT
>NW_005339809.1:0-263 GCF_000412655.1 Myotis brandtii | reverse complement strand
GTGTTCTACATTCTATTTTTATTTTTTATCATTATTTATCTTAGTTTTTCCTTTTTGCCAACCTTTTCTTCCTTACTTCTCCCTTTTTCATCCTGTTTCTGTTCTCCTGTTCCTGCTTTAGTTTCTCTCTCTCCTTTCGTTTTACTCCTTGTTAAAATTGATCTTCTTTATCTGTTTTATTGAGGTGTTACTATTATAGGAGTCTATGTTGGCCTACTCATATATTTAATTTCCTCTCCCTTGTTCTAAGTCCATGCAACTTT
>NW_005339808.1:0-255 GCF_000412655.1 Myotis brandtii | reverse complement strand
ACACACACACACACACACACACACACACACAGGGTCCAAGCTTCAGAACCCCTTCCTCCAAAGTTCACCTTCCTCCCATTGCAGTGGGAAAGCAGTTTGGTCTCACATCACTCCAGGCTCATTCTCTAGTGGGCACAGACCCACACGGTGACTATTGGGAACACATCCCATAAACTAAGCTTTTTCTTTTGTCACTGCTTCAATCACACCCCAACTGACAGACTCCTGCTCTGGACAGAAAAGAATCCGGTGCTG
>NW_005339807.1:0-272 GCF_000412655.1 Myotis brandtii | reverse complement strand
GCAGGCTGGGGGAGCAGGCAGGGGCAGGCTGGGGGAGCAGGCAGGCAGGCAGGCGTTGCATCAGAGTGGCGGCATACGTGGGCTGTGGAGCTGAGCCCTGCAAGGAGAACTGGCTGTCCCCAGGTGGCCTAGAGGGGGAGGCCTGGATCTGACCAACACTGCCCAGCGGCACTGCCCAGGCCTCCACCCCTCCCGCCCCAGAACCCAGGCTGTGCACAGCCACAGTGGACATGAACCCAAACAGCCTGGGGCCTTAGTTCTAGTTCCTCTAC
>NW_005339806.1:0-410 GCF_000412655.1 Myotis brandtii | reverse complement strand
TAGATAGATAGATATAGATAGATGATAGATAGATAGAGAAATATAAAGATACCTGGATCGCCCTGGCTGCTGTCCTCAGTGTTTAGAGCATTGGCCTACACTCCAAAGGGTCTTGAGTTCAATTCCTGATCACAAGCACCAACCAGGGTAGCAGGTTTGATCCCTGACCCTAGTCGGGGTGTGTTTGGGAGGCAACCAACTAATCTGTCTCTCACATAGGTTTCTCTCTCTCTTAAAAGCAATGGAAAAATATCCTCAGGTGAGGATTAACAAAAACAATAAGGTATGTGGATAGATACTTACATAGATACAGAGAAAGATATAGACGTGTAAATATACACTGTTCTCTTCTCCTGCTCTGCCTGTAAATTACTGTGGCAGTACCACATTGCTTTGATTATTTGGTTTGC
>NW_005339805.1:0-295 GCF_000412655.1 Myotis brandtii | reverse complement strand
CCTGTGCCTAGTCAGCTCGCCCCGAACCATCGAGCACACGGTGGCACCGCCAGCCCTTTCTTGCGGCAGCGACAGCCCACAGGCTACTCAGCCGTGACCCGCTGCCTCCCTGAGGGTCCTGTGGTCTCCTCAGTCACGCTCCACTGTCCGCCCGGCATCCACGCTAGGATGCAGCCTGGCATCGGGAAGGGGCACCCATTTCCTCGGGGCTCCCCCCTGTGCCTGCCAGGAGGAGAACATCTTGAATCTGACAGCTTAGCACGGGCTCTGAGCTCACCCGAACCAAACAAGTGGT
>NW_005339804.1:0-278 GCF_000412655.1 Myotis brandtii | reverse complement strand
TGTGTGAGGCAGGTTTGGTTGAACAATGAACAGAAAAGCAAAACAAAGACACACGCACACATTAATGAGATGACGTAGCCACCAAGTAGGAAGAGTCCTTGCTTTCCTGGCATGTCCTGCAGAGCTGAAGGCGACGGGGTCCAGCAGCAGCAGCTGGAAAGAAAATACAGCTGTTGAGTGTGCACTGTGAGCGGGCACTGTTGAGGAGACGGTCAAAACAGCAAGCAGCCCGCACTCATGGTGCTAATTCCCGAGGAAGGAAGCAGACATTTAACAGT
>NW_005339803.1:0-452 GCF_000412655.1 Myotis brandtii | reverse complement strand
CTGGTGGTGTGTAGAGATGGAGAAGGAGTCATTTTCTGAGTGAAGTTTAGGAATTCTTACCATACTTTAGGATATGCCCCTACTGTTGATGAGGGAGTTCTACTGGAGACCATAGAAGGATAGGAAGAAAAGCATCTCTGAAATTATAATATATTACTTTTAGGCCTCATTCTGTTTTACTACTATTTCCCGCTCTTTCCCTTGACAAAAATGAAGCTATCCTTAAATCTTTATTTGATAGTCCCCTTCAATATAAAAATAGGCAAAAGTAACAATTCACAATCAGGGTACAGGATAAACATTCCCAGAGAATTTTTAATACAATGATTTACTTTAAAGCTTCCAGAAATATTTTGTCTAAAACTACCTATAAATAAAAACAGAGTTATAAAAAATAAGCTAATTGACATTTGCGTAATAAATATTTTTATATCATGGTTCATTTCATAATT
>NW_005339802.1:0-907 GCF_000412655.1 Myotis brandtii | reverse complement strand
CGAGCTCAAAAGGTTCGCCATCACTGGACTATACTCTGAGACCCAATGAATTAGAGACTAGCCAGGGAGACTGGAAAAAATGAATGCACAAGAACATTCAAAGGAAGAACCAAGAGGATCTGTCCAATGATTGAACATGAGAAGAAAGGGAGGGAGAGATGATGGTCAAAGATAACTCCATCATGGGTAGACAAAGAGTCTCTGAGCTAACATGAGAATGCACTTCGTAATGATTAAAAAAGCTCCTGACTTCCTTCTCTTCAGTGCAGGAGACACCCAGCACCACAGCTGGAAGCCCCTCCGCCTCCTGGCGAGTTCCAAGACTAGGCCAAGCATCACTTGGAGTTTCTGGTCCTCCTCTCTCGGGGTTTTCCTCTCGTGCATTCTTGGTGTTTGCGTGACAGGTCCTGAAGGGTGGCGCCTGGGAAAAGGCTTATTAGATTTCTCCAGCAGGGAATAGAGCCAGGAAGTTTATTTGAAGAGGGAAGGAGGGGTGTGTGGGAAGGGAAAGTACAGCTGAACCAGTGGAGTGAAGTGCATGAGCTCAGGTGCCCAGCCAAACCTGCGCTTATCAAGTCGCCTGCCGGAGGCAAAAGGGAAATAGAGAACCTGTCAACTCCTCTTTGAGCATAAACACAAGTGCGAGCTGATGATCCAGAATCCAGATTAAGTCAATTCATTCCATCAACAAGTATTTATGAAGTATCTAGGTACTCCCTACCCAGTTAGTGTGTGGAGGGGACTGGGAAGGAACCAGGAGAAATAAAAGACGTGGCACTTGCCCTGAAGGATTGGGGAGACTCAGTGAGCATTTACGAAGCAACTACAAACATACACACAGAGCCTAACGCCAACGGCCAGAGACGGCGTAGCATAGTGGCTAGCATCAGGACCTGGACTAGGTTCA
>NW_005339801.1:0-640 GCF_000412655.1 Myotis brandtii | reverse complement strand
GCATCACGCATGACATTTCAGAGCAAGCTCTGGCCCCGACCCCAGACACCCATGGAAAGAGAGCGTCTCCCGCACCCACTTTATCCCGAATAACTGGCCGCCCGCCCGCGGAGCCGGTCTCCCGGGAGGCTCGTCGCAGGTCCCGGAGCTTCGGGACTGTTTCCTGTTTCTCTCAGTCCAACGGTGGTTTTCTGTGCGATGCGCCGGGGGCGGACGCGCTCCTCCTGACAGGGTCTCGGAGGCCTTGTGCTGCGAGTGCTGAGTCTGTGAGGTTTGCTTGGACATCCCTGAAAGGGATCACTGAGCAGATCGAGTATCGGACCTGGATCTGGCGAGCGAACGTCTTTCCTAAATTCTTACACTTTTCCGTTCGTTCCTCTCCCTCTAAGGACGCTCGAAGGTCGGTGGCGATATGGCTGGATCCAGCCTCCGGGGTGTGTTCACTTTGTATTTGCAATGTTTGGGAATGAGACTGAGGAACGATAAAACCTCCAGGATTAAGAGAGCTGCAGGGCTGATAGAAGAAGGTGCCAGGGGAGGTTACAGAATTTCATGCACTAAAGACTAAGTGAATAATCCTTCGTGACTTTTGTTAAGAGCACTGACCATACAAATAACTCCTTAAAAAAAGTTTTTATTG
>NW_005339800.1:0-754 GCF_000412655.1 Myotis brandtii | reverse complement strand
ATATACTTACAGATATAAATGACAACTAATCCAATTTAATGTTCTTTTTAAATTCTAATATCTTTAGCTTCCATTTACATACAAGTTTCACAGGCATCTACTGATAAAAAATCGTCAGTATATATACATATATGCACTAAATAAAACCTCACATCTTGAGTTTTGTGTATCTATAATGTATTTCAAATGTTACACTAACTGTGCTGCCATAGTCTACAGTAAAAATATGTTGGTTCCACATGGCAACATCTAGGATTTCAGTCGCAGAGGAAAATTCTTTTTTTTTTTTGAGAAGTCATCTGAAATTAGGGAAAAGTATGCCTAAAGAGCAATGTTTTGTCACTGCCTTCCTTTTATTTACAGGTAAATAAACATTTATTTTCTCCTACTGAAACCCACTTGTCCCTTTCACATCCTGCCAAATATTGCCGAAGTCTTCTACTCCATCCCCTCTTTTCCATTTGGCATACTTTTAGTATCTTTTATTCATCTGCCAGTCTAATATTTAATGATACTAATCTGAATATATTTCTTCTCTCTACATTTCTCAGTGATTCTCTATAGCTAGCAAGATAAAGTTTCATCAGAACTTCCTGTGATTCCTAAAAATTCTCAGCTTCTACCCTCTATGCCTATGGTTATGCTCTTCCAATCCACATAGAGGGAAGCATAACCTCTTAAGGAGACTGTAAATTGTTCATGGATAAGGATATTATTTGATTTTAATACCCTGCATCTAGCACAGTATTATTAG
>NW_005339799.1:0-296 GCF_000412655.1 Myotis brandtii | reverse complement strand
ACAGTTTCCCAAACTTATTGCACATTCAAGGCCTGATTCATGCATTTGTGCATGGGTGGGTTCTCTCAGTCTGGCTGGCGATTGGGACCAATGCAGGGGCCGGCCGGCTCGGAGGAGCCCTAATCGTGGGGGTGGGTAGCTGGATGGGGAGAGGTTGGCTGCAGCAGCAAGCTAAGGCATGGTCAATTCCACAAGGAATCTGGCTCCCTCCTTCTTCCTGTCTGGGTCCAAGGTGCGGGTGAACCAGATTCAGGGCTGTCAGCAGCAAACTAATCAACAGCAGATTCAGCAAGGAA
>NW_005339798.1:0-503 GCF_000412655.1 Myotis brandtii | reverse complement strand
ATTATTTTCAGGTGATTTTCTTAATGCTTATATTCCACCACCCAAGACCATGTAAAACAGATGAACATGTCAGACTTCTCCAACATCTCCATTACATTGAAAAACAAAAACAAAAAACCCTTACATTTCCTAAAGAAAACGAAGCAAAAATTTGCATTTATAATCCTTGACAACTCATGAAAATAATGATTATAACTATTATAATAGCTATTTCCTATATGACATTTATGTGTAGGCAGTTTTCCATGGGCTTTGCATATATTAATATACTTACTCCTCAAAATAAACCTATGAACCCCATTTAAAAATAGATGATAATACTGAGGAATAGAATATGGTAAAGTAACTAGTAACTTGCCCAAAGCCCAAAAGCTAGTAAGTGGCAGATTTAACCCATTGTACGCCATAAGCGTCTGTAGACACAAGCGTGGACCTTCCTTCCCCACAAACCACACGCGTCTATAACAAAAAAAATGTTTTCCCTAAGTGGCAGCCCTGACCAA
>NW_005339797.1:0-209 GCF_000412655.1 Myotis brandtii | reverse complement strand
CAACCTTCCGGACGACCTTCTGGGTGAAGCTGGGGCTTGCAAGGGTCAAGGCAGATGCCTCGGCTGCAAGGGCCGAGCCCCTTGCACGAATTTCGTGCATCGGCCTTCTAGTTATTATATAAAAGGAAACAATGAATGAGCCGGAGAGGGTTAGCCTGAACAAAACAAGACTTAACAGGGATATGCAACCAATTACTTTTCTAAAATTA
>NW_005339796.1:0-257 GCF_000412655.1 Myotis brandtii | reverse complement strand
ATTCTCATCAGTAGCTCAGAAGTTTCAGGAACTTCAGCTTTCACATCGAGCTTAGGATATAGAATTCAAATGAATAGATAGTAGTCAACCACTACCTGCTAAGGACTCTCATCAGGTGTATTACAGCGTCCTTATGAACCGAATACTGCCACCCCACATTCATAAAGTGCTTTCATCGTTGCAAAATACTTATATATATATATATTCACAATCTTATTTTTATGTTCATTGACAAGAGAACATTGATCAGTTATCTC
>NW_005339795.1:0-560 GCF_000412655.1 Myotis brandtii | reverse complement strand
TTTACTTCCACAGAGATCTATTCAGCAGCTAGTTGAAAAATCTCATCACTTTGCTATATATCTGGCTAATGTATAAGATCTGATTCCCTTTTCCCCCCATAAAAGTTGTGGGTTAGTGATGATTAGATTAAAGAAACTCAGAGTCCCTCAAAGAACAACACTATCTGCTTTCTTTTAAAAGAAGAGATGAAGGGAAAATGGTATAATCTGTCAAACATACTCTCAAGCATCACGAACCAAGCTCATGAACCCCAGAAGCCATGGACAGTGCCTTGATTATGTCTGCTTTGGGAACACCAAGTCGGTTTGTCCCGACACAGCCCTAAAATGTTAAAGGAATTGAAGCTGTGTAGATGATTAGGTAGATGACAGGCAGACAGATAGATAGATGATAGATAGGATCAGAGAATGAAAACATCTAAAACATACTCATCAATTTTGCATAAGTTCCCACTAAGTAGAAAGGATAGTTTGGAGGCAAAAAAATAAAAATAAAAATGACAGCAGCAGCAACAAAATCCTTGAGTAACAGTTATTACCTGAAGAAATAAAAACAAATT
>NW_005339794.1:0-323 GCF_000412655.1 Myotis brandtii | reverse complement strand
AATGTGCATAAACACTAAAATTGAGAATTATATGACAAGACAGTGTGAATGATAACAGTGATCATTAATAAAGTAATACACATTTTTCATTATAATTTGTCTTTTCTTATTCATATACCAGTATCTGTTGTAATATTGCCAACAGACTATACTTTCTTAAGGAGTGCAATGACCATGAATATTTTGCAAGTTATTTCTCATTTTATTTAACAAGAAAAAAATCAAATCAAAATAAAGACATCTTTTGTGCCTTGCAAATTGGTGTAAAACCTCTCCAGTGAGCCCATCATTCAAGTAAGGACAGGCTATCTGCTCCTTTATGG
>NW_005339793.1:0-321 GCF_000412655.1 Myotis brandtii | reverse complement strand
GTGTCTGCCCCCTGGTGGTCAGTGCGCGTCATATGTAATGGCTGGTCGGCTGGTCAGATGGTGACTTAGCCTTTTATATATATAGATTGGGATGCTTATTTCGATTCTAACAATTATTATCATTTATAACTCAAATCATAGAGCATCCAGCTTCACAATTGAAAATATTTATTTTGAGGGAAGGAAAAAGAAAATACTTTGGATTCATAGAATATCTTTGATCAACATAAGATAAAGAAGAAGCAACTCCAGGCAACTCTCTAAGTGCCATTGCAAACATCGCTTCCCCAGGGGAGCCTTCTTTATCAGACACCATTAGAT
>NW_005339792.1:0-1646 GCF_000412655.1 Myotis brandtii | reverse complement strand
TTTTTTTTATGAACAAGCAACAGGCTACAGCAGTTATTATATTTTTTTTCTTCATGATCATTCAAATTTCAAATTAGCTTCTTTCTATTGATATTTAATAGCTCTTTATTTACTAATTTTTTAAGTATTATGGGGTTAAATATTGTATGGTATCAAAGCAGGAATAAGAATTACCACATAATACAGCCCTGGCTATCTGTGCACCAGCTCGCTTCCCTTCATAATGCTCACCTGCGTAACTGGGCAGTGCATGGAAGTGGAAAACAGTTATTATTCACTTCTGTAATTCCCATTTCTGTCAAATTCATCTACACAATTACATAGCTTTTATCTGCTTACTTAGTTTTCATGAATTAAAAGTAAATTGGGGATATATATATATATCTTTTGACAAAGTCATATTATAGTAGTGGTATTTTTAAAAGCCAAAGGAATTTGAGAAACTGGAAATTCAAAATCTTTCCATAGATAATCAAGTCAATTTTCACACAAGACAATTTTCACACACTATACATTTGTGACTGAAAATGATTGAGAAGTCAAGTATATTTTTCTGCCTCCTCTTTCTAGTTCCCTTTAATACACACACACACGCTCTCACACACACATACATACACAAGCTCTCTTAGCTGCTTTTACTCTTTAGGGCCCATAAACTACTTACTTCTGCTGCTTCAAATCTTTCTCTATGCACAGCAGATGAAAGATGCATTGAAGCTGCTAATATTATAAATCCCTCCGGTGTTTAGTGAAATGTACGTGGGCAGAGCTTTTGACAGGAATAGAATTTCAACAACACCACTCAGTGATAGGAATATTTTCTTCACAAATACAACTGCAAAGCTAAACCAACCTGTCATCATACTTTGCATTGAACACATGCAATTAATCAGTGTGGTGTCAGTTACCTATCACGATTTTCAAAAGTCAATTAATAGCCTACAGAGTCTTGGGCTGGTTATCACTCCTTTAGGAAGACATACCTAATGCCTACTGTGCAAGGTTTCCTATGGTCCGCTGTGATGAGGCAGACATGTTTTTCTGCAATACCGACCATATATCTCCTATGCTATCATCTCCTGGAGGGAAGGAAGAGAAATTCGGTACTTCTGTAATTTTTTCCTCTTACCTAATATATGCATTGTCTTCACAAAAATCACAAAACATTAAGGCATCAGGATGTCTAAAGATTAGGAAACTTATAATTTTACTTCTGTTTCTTGCTAGAATCTGCTCTGACATTTTTAGCTAATTGGCTATTTCATTCATCAATAATTTCAACAAAACACATCCCATGACATTTACTCATTTATACATTCATTCATTGACTGCTCTGAAGGTATAACAAATACATAAAGAGCAAAATTCTCAGCTCTCATGAATTTCACATTCTAGTAGGGAAGATAAAAACCAGAAATGATTAAGTAAAAAGATAGGATGTTAATATCACTAAGTGGGTTCAATTGCTGCTACTGAGGGTTCTGATAAACTTGATCATCATCAAGGTGAAAACAAAGCAAGAAATTGCTAAAGAGACTAATGGAGCTCAATTTTAAATAAGACCATTAGGAAAGGCCTCGTTGAGGGAGTTTCTGGAGAACAAAGATTCAGGAGGTGAGTGCAGGTACTATTTGTAGAAGAGCTTT
>NW_005339791.1:0-807 GCF_000412655.1 Myotis brandtii | reverse complement strand
GAAGCTTCAAACCCGGGGCCACGAATGCAGGAAGGACTTGTCCTTACTCTCCTGCTGACTTTAAGTGTCTGTCATGCCCTGGTCGGTGTGGCTCTGTGGTTGGAGCGACAGCCCGAGCACCAAAGGGTTGAGGGTTGGATTCTCTGTCAAGGGCATGGACTTGGGTTGCAGATTTGATCCCTGGCCCCAGTTGGGATGCATGATGGAGGCAACCAATTGATGTGTCTCTTTCATGTGGATGTTTTTCTCTCTCTGTCTTTCCCCTTCCCTCCCTCCTTTCAACTCTAAAAATCAATGGAAAAAATAGCCCTGGGTAAGGATTAACAACAACAGCAAAAAGAGTCAATCGTAATGGTTGCTTTTGCTTTCCTTCTCCCACATTCTTTTAGTCAAACTTGTCAATAGTTGCAGCGTTAGGAGGAACCCCTCCGCCCACCGCATCAGGTTATTCCCGTCCAGTTTCTCTGGTTCCCTCTACACCCACCCCTCTCGGGCCGTGCTGGCTTGTGATCACCTCGTAACAGTGAGATCCCTGCACCCACAGCAATTGATGAATCTTTTATTATCATTATTACCAAAGTAATACATATTTCCCATAGGAAACTCAGGAGACGAAAATAGAAATCATTGGGACCCCATGAATTGGAGACTGGCCCTGTCCACATTTTAGTGGGCATTCAATGACTTTCTGCCAATTAGATGCTCAGTTGTTGTTTCTGAAATCTTGTGCCTATTTCCACCAAATTATTGCTTTGAATTTGGGTTTTAAATTAGACCACCACCCAAATTCAAGCGTCAGCTCAAACG
>NW_005339790.1:0-258 GCF_000412655.1 Myotis brandtii | reverse complement strand
CAGCCTGGGTGAGGGGCTTATGGCTGTTTGCAGGCTGCTCAAGCCACCCCCCAGTGGGGACCCTCACCCCATGGAAGTTTGGCCAGCCTGGGTGAGGGGCTGATGGCTGTTTTTAGGCTGGCCACACCCCCTTTAGGGTGGGGGGTCCTACTGGGGTGCCTGGTCAGTCTGTGTTGGGGCTGAGGGCCATTTTCAGGCTGGCCAAGCACCCTCCGCAATGAAAGCTCACAGCCTCTCCTTTTTTTCTTTTTTTTTTAT
>NW_005339789.1:0-526 GCF_000412655.1 Myotis brandtii | reverse complement strand
CACCTACTGTATGCCAGCTGTTTCATAGGGAGTGTCAGGTGACTCTTCAAAGTCCATGGTACCATTGCGGCTATTGCTTGCCGCGTCTTGGGGATGAGGATATGAATCACAGGGAGGCCAGGTGGCTTGTCCTTAGGGATCGAGTGGTTGAGGCTGGAGGGAACTACGCCAGGCTGCACATTAGGCAGCCAGCACAGGGCCTGGCACCAGGGACTTGCTCAGGAAACGTTATCCTGTCAGAGGGCAGGGCTGGGCTGGAACCGCTGCCCCTGCAGCCACAATCTCAGGCCTCCCTGTTGGGTCCCGTCCTTGTCTGGGGCAGTCAGACCCTGTGCGGCCAGCCATGGTCAGGCACGGGTGGCTGGCGGCGGACGGCAGCGCCGCGGTATTTGGGTATTTATCTTCCCCTTGAAGGCTCTCTCTGTGCACTGAAGGAACATTCCCTGATACTCGTGAGTAATGGGCAGCCTTCTCGTTGGAGGAATTCACGAGAGGAGCTGGGCCCCGGCCTCTGAGCACTCAGCCA
>NW_005339788.1:0-251 GCF_000412655.1 Myotis brandtii | reverse complement strand
GCTATGACGTGTGCTGACCACCAGGGGGCATGTGCAGGACATGGTGAGCGTCAGCCAGGCAGAATGGTGGAGCAGGTGAGCAGGGCACCGGTTGCTGTCATCTGAGCAAGCCTCTGGTGGTTACTAAAAATTCTTTGCTCCCAGGTACCATGGTCCTAGCCAGCGCTCGCACCTGCTGCCAGCACTGGCCCTGCTACCACCTGCTGCCAGAGCCACCGCTCACACCCACTGCCAGCACCAGCCCCGCTCGC
>NW_005339787.1:0-409 GCF_000412655.1 Myotis brandtii | reverse complement strand
AGGTACATGCCCTTGACTGGAATCAAACCTGGGAACCCTTCAATCCCAGGCTGATGCTCTACCCACTGAGCCAAACCAGCCAGGGTGATCATAATCTTTTTGTAAATAGAAAACTATATTGAGAAAAAAGAATATTCTCTTTCCTACTGTTTCTATGAGTGTTGACATGGATAGCAAAACAACTCCTTCTCCCAGCTGCTTCTCCCTTAACCCCGGATGCAGCTGATCATTCATACGGCATATTTCACCTAAGATCCGTACCAGTCAAAGGCTGAGCTGTTCTTAAAAGGTCAGCAGAGTCTGACCAGTGTGGCTCAGTGTTTGAGCATTGACCTATGAACCGGGAGGTCATAGTTTGACTCCACATGCCCAGATTGCGGGCTCGATCCCCAGGAGGGGGTGTGCAGGA
>NW_005339786.1:0-291 GCF_000412655.1 Myotis brandtii | reverse complement strand
GCTCCTTGGACCACGGAGGTGTCATGGCCGAGCTCCCATCGAACGTGCACCTCACCTCACACCCCATCTACCTGAGTATCCGTGGGCCCTGGGTGTATGAGGATGGGAACCAGCGCACATGGCTGCATCTCGTCATGGACACAGGAGGTGACCTGCAAGTACAGTTGTGCCAGGTCGACTACCCCAGTGGGCGTATCTCACTCACCACCAGCCCACAGACCTGGAGCACCATGCTTTCATGGTGGACGCTCGATCTTGGCAGCCAGTACCTGGACTCCATGGGCCAGTTCT
>NW_005339785.1:0-944 GCF_000412655.1 Myotis brandtii | reverse complement strand
TGATCAAATGCTGATCTGTAGCTATTAATTTCTACTCCAGCCCATTAAGAATAAATGCTATGCTTGGAAATACCTGAAATGGATAGAATTTCATTATGCTTAAGATGAACAATAATCTAAGCTTCTAACCTTCTTCCTGAGTGTATAAAATAACTGTCAAATTGATTTTTATTTATATCTAGCTATAAAAATAAACTGTTGATCATTAGTTGTATACCAAATACTGTACTGGGCTGTAAGGGGGAGCGAGATGAAGTTTCTTTTGCTTTATGGTACAAGTGGACAGCAGGCTCAGTGCAGGTTACTAACTTGCCCAGGTCACATAGCTAGAGAGCTGTTAGTGTCTTGCTTTGAACTCTGGTTTATTTGATTTCAGAAACCATATTCTTCTCGAAATAAGTGTACATTGACATTCTGCCTAAGGATTCAAATAATGACATTTCATTTTTATTTTAAAACTACAATGTCAGATTGAAGTAGAAAGTTCAAGTATATTTAATATGAGGAAATCATAAAGAAAAGAGGTAGGTGACAAAGGTCAGACGATAAAGGCCCTAAATGGAGAGCTGCTGTCATCGATTTTAGCATTCTTTTCACTAGATGTGGTTACCTGTCAGAGATTGAAAAGTGAATGAAAGGACCAAAATTATTACAGTTCTTCCAGTGCTTAGCATGTAGGTTTATAGGAAGAATACCTAACAACAATAAAGTTTTCATTTTCAATAGAAACAGAAAATTGTATATTTTACCCAACCTCAGGGCAAGAATAAAAATGCGGGCTGTCTGTTTTATCTAAATTGTATTCTTTCTGTTGTACTGTTTAGAAACAACAGCACGTGAACATATGTTATCACACTAGAATTTCACTTATTGCAATATACTTTTAGAACTCATTATTTTATCTTGAAAATATTTCTTCCTCTGATAATTAGTTTATGATAGAA
>NW_005339784.1:0-271 GCF_000412655.1 Myotis brandtii | reverse complement strand
AACCTTCCGGGCCTCCTGGGCTCCATCCACTGGGCCCCGGGCGTGGGCCTACCACAGGGACACAGATGTGCTTCCTTTATGGCATCCAGGGGTGTTTCTCAGGACTTCACGTCCGTAAGTGTCCGGCCAGACCCCGTATGTGCCTGGCACTAACATCTCACTTTCAACCCAAGGAAAGTGGTAGGGTGGCAGGTCTTATCCCAGAGTCTACGGAGAGACCTCACACGGTCCCCCCCACCCCCCCATTCTTCTGCATGTTGGAGATCCGCAC
>NW_005339783.1:0-314 GCF_000412655.1 Myotis brandtii | reverse complement strand
CTTCCATCCTCTCTTTCCCTCCCTCCTCTCTCTCTCTCTTCCCCCACCCCTCTCTCTCTCTTTGTCTTTCTCTCTGTGTATCTCTGTTTCTCCCTTTTCCCCATCCCCTGAAGAGGCCCAGATGTCCAGGAACTGTTGTCTTTGATCAGCTCAAAGTGAAGTTGGAAACAGAGCCCCTAGTCCCCATCAAGACTTGGGATGATCACAGTCCCTGCTGACATCCTGATGTCAACCTTATGGGAGACGGTAAGCCAGTCATCCGACCGAGCCATCCCCAGTTTCCAACCGACGGATATATGAGATAATAACTGCTG
>NW_005339782.1:0-208 GCF_000412655.1 Myotis brandtii | reverse complement strand
TTCAGTCTGCAGGCCGTCGCTCTATCCACGGAGACAAGCCAGCCAGGGCTCAGGGCATATGTAGGGGGATGGGCTCCTCCACCAGGCAGGCCCCCAGGTTGTCGGGTTGGGTGTGGCCTGCCCACCTGGAGACTGGGTTTCCCAGGTGGTTGACAGTTTGCAGAGCTGGCTGGGGCCTGGCTGATTCTGTGTGGTGTGATTGTGAACA
>NW_005339781.1:0-398 GCF_000412655.1 Myotis brandtii | reverse complement strand
TGCTTATATATATACTAGAGGCCTGGTGCACGGAATTTGTGCATGGGGCGGGGGAGGAGGTGTCCCTCAGTCTGACCTGCACCCTCTCCAATCAGGGAGCCCTCAGGGGGTGTCCAACTGACAGCTTAGGCCCGCTACCCATAGTTCTCTGCTCTCTGAGGGCCTGCCTGCTCCCCGCAGCGATGGCCAAGCAGGCCATGCTGGGAGCTGCCTGTGGGCACGGTGACAGCCAAGCAGACCCTGCTGTCTGCTGTCAAGCTGTGTGGCCGCCCTCGACTCCCAGCCGGCGATGGTTCCGGGAGCCTGCAGGCATGGCACCCATCCCAGAACCCAGACCGCTTGGCGCCTGCATATGCAAAGCAACCTGCCATCTTTGTTGGGTTAATTTGCATACACAC
>NW_005339780.1:0-2456 GCF_000412655.1 Myotis brandtii | reverse complement strand
CATAAATGCTCTAGGTCCTCTGACCTTTGGACTTTGAGGAGGACTTACACCATTGGCCCTTAGGTATTCTGGCCTGCAGCGTTGGACTGGGACTTATATGGCTCCTCTGGTTCTCAGGCCTTCAGGTTTGGACTAGAACTACACCATTGCTTCCGCGGGCCTCCAGTTTACAGACATAGGATTTATCAGCCTCCATAATTCTGTGAGCCAATCCCTCATAACGAATCTCTTTCTACATATTTCTATATATCCTATTGGTCTGTTTCTCTAGAGAACCTTGACTAATAAATGATTTCACTTGAACAGTAGCGGCAGGAAATTATTTCACCAGTATGTTAAAACATTTACAAGATTTAGCCTTTATCACACCAAGGATATGAAACATATACATATATGAATAATGCATAAATAACATTTTCTAAAAGCAGTATAATAAAACTACAATTTATAATTTATTTAAATAACAAAATATCAATGACAATAACAATAAAGCCATGGGGCTCCCTTCCCCCCCCAAAAAAAAAAACCACACACACACACACAACAACAACAACAAAAAGCCACTGAAGAAATAGGAAAAAAATGATTATTAAAACAATATCTTCCAAACACTTATCCAAGGAGCCAAAATAGTAGTTAGATGCTATTTCCTAGCTTTGGTTGCTTATATTTTAAAATAAACATAAAATAAACCCATTTTAGTTAAGCAACCCCAAATTTCAATAAATAAACCAAACAACCTGTAGGATAAATTATTGAATTTAAAGGCATACTATATTATTGCATTCAAAAATTGGTATCATTACATTGTAAATAATAGTTTTTAGAAAAAATATGCCAGCAAAATTTAAAATGAAAATGGGATTTAATAACCAAAACATTTTTAAATTTTAATTATTTGACAATAAGGCAAACAACTTCAATCAAATGTAAAATTTTTGACCATAGCATAATGTAATAATTGATATTACATTAATTCTTTCCACCATAGAAAGCAAGACTTTTTGGACTGATCAACAAAAAATTTTAACCATATTCTATAATATCTTCAAGTCATAGACAAAAATGTAGTAATTCCCTAATTTATTCTATGAGATTATTAGGATTCTTTAAAAAAAAGCTACAACAACACAAACTACTAAATATATCTCCAATATTTAAATAATGGTAATAGGAACATTTGGTTAAGTACTTTGTTTGAATCAAGCACCAGAGAAGGTTTTTTTATTATTATTATTATCTGATTTAATCCACACAACATCCCTATGTTAGTGTTATGATTTCCACTTTTAAATGAAGAGGCTGGGCTCAGAGTTAATATTACATGCCAAGGTCATCATCAGTAACTAGCAGGGCTAAAACATAATCCTAGTTCTAGCTCACTCAAAAGTTTATTTTCCTAACCACTAAATTATACAACCTCCCAGCTAACACATTATTAGTTCCTTATTATATTATCTAATTATGGGTACTTATAAAAGAATTCACGATTTCCTCACTGAATGAACTGCCAGGAAAAACACAGCCTCTCCAAGTAAATGTATCATCTTCTGACTCAAGGAAAGCAAATGAAACTGCTAAATAGACAGTAACTTACTGTTAAGGTTTCCTGTATGCTCTGAGACTTCTCTTTCCTCCACTTCCACCAGCTTGTTTAGGTGACTTGCTTCTCCGAGGACCATTACAAAACCTATAGCAAAATATTCCAGACTAGAGTCCAGGTAATGGTTTCTAATATGTCTCTGTACTTTTATATTTCTGTTCTATTGGCAGCTATTTTATTTGTTGGCCCAGATTAAAACCACAAACTTTGCAATTTGATCAAAGCCAAAACCTTTGCACTTCACTGCCAATGCATTCTTTGCTCATTCACTCAGCTCTACATCAGGAACTTCACAGGGAAAAAATATGTATGCAAAAAAGAACAAGGAAGTTATGCTTAGTTTAGATATTCTTGATAGTCTATTTTTGAAGGATTCAGAAAATAATAGCTCCAAGAGAGAGGCAACCTCTGGACACTTATATAAACCTGTTCTAGAGTCAGGAGCTGTCTCTTGAGGGTAAACGGGGTAAGAGCTGGCAAAGGCAGCCAAGCTCTGCCCTTCCGGTGTATTTAAGCCAGAGCGTGGTCTGCCTCTGAGCATTACACCAGCAGCAGACAGTGACTGGCATGGTGTCTAGTTGACACCATGTGACTTTGGGGCAATGTATCATGATGGCACGTGATAGGCAATGAAGAGTTGTACTCAGAACTTGAACATTGTGACATCCACATGACATGGCCTGCAAAAGGCACTGTTTGCAGTTTAAGATAAGTATGCTAAACTTTCAAGCACTGTGTTTAGTGGGTAACTAGAAAGATTGCACACTAGACAGGAAGATTAGTTTGAACACAACTTGACCATGTCTCTCTCTGGAGTTTGGGAAGATTTGAAAAGTCTGATGTCCTCTGATTT
>NW_005339779.1:0-205 GCF_000412655.1 Myotis brandtii | reverse complement strand
CCAGTGCACGAATTCGTGCACGGGTGGGGTCTGGCCGACCAGGCCCCAATTTGGGCAGATCGGGGCTGGGCCTGTCAGGAGGAGGAGATGATGGGAGGTTGGCTGGTCAGCTGGGGAGAGGGGTAGAAGGCGATAGGTCGGCGGGCCCCGTCCATGAATGGGGTGGGAGGTACCAATCGGGAGCCAGCAGCCTGGGGGAGGGGCC
>NW_005339778.1:0-836 GCF_000412655.1 Myotis brandtii | reverse complement strand
CTTTGAGCCAGCAGGAGAGGTATAAAATGGAGAACGTATAAAAGTGAGAGTCCAAAAAATGGTTCAGTCTATAAATGTACTTCTCTACTGAGTAAACGGTGCTCCTGGTCCTTTGTTTTGAAGCTGGCTTTGCTCTTGCTGCTTTTTTGCTGGCTTCACCAGAATACCAAAAACCTCCGAGGAAAAAAGACTCCTGCTTTGTTCTAATGACTCAGATTACTGTTTACAATTTTTTATTTCTTCTTTTCTTAGTTCAAGATCCAGGTAGAGAATTTGAAAATTACAAAGGGGTATAAAGAGGAAAATAACAGCAGAACGAGCCCATTCTTCACCTGATCCAGAAAGCAAACATTTAACCTAGCAGTTTGGGCCTGTTTGAGACAGTGAGTGACAATGAGTGACTAAGTCAGGTGCTCCACCCTGATTGTCATCAGGCTGGTCTGGGCCCAGCTGCAATTGCTAAGGTGGGATTGAGCTCTGTGTCAGCAGCTGCAGGCAGTACACAGTACTTCCTGGCTTGCGCAGATAAACTTCCCCCAAACCACTCACAGCGGTTCTCAAGCTGAGGGGTTGAGTTAGAGGAAGTGGGGGAAATCTGTGTTGGTTTGCTAGGGCTGCCACAGCAAAGTAACCCAGACTGCTTGGGTTAAACAACCTATGTTTATGTCCTCACAGTTCTGGAGGGGAGAAGTCCAAGGTCAAGGTTCCAACAGGGGTGGTTTCTTCTAAGGCCTATAGTTTCTTCTTGGCTTATGGTTGGCTGTTTTCCTTCCTGTGTCTTCATGTGGTGTCCCCCCCTTGGGGAGCCACTGATTTGTATTCTATTGAGATTGAAA
>NW_005339777.1:0-932 GCF_000412655.1 Myotis brandtii | reverse complement strand
ATTCCTCACTTTTGCATTGACCTTTTCAAAATCCTCTCATGGCTACTACTTCTTTAGGATACACACAGATTTGATGTATAACATTTCACCAAACTTCCTTAACCACTCCATCACTATAACATCCAGAGTCACTTGTAAGGCTAAAAACATGAATTATTGAAGCAAGAAAAAGCACTATATAATCTACTTTACCAGAAGAAAGCCACATTATAAAATGTCAGAACAGTGTGAAACAAAGACACACATCAAATAAATGAAATCTCCCCTCAGCCAGCATAGCACTAAAAAAAACTGAATTTCCCAGCATGCACCTCCCACCCTGCACTCTCATGGAAGCTTCAGGGTGGCCACTAGCAACAATGATAGGGGGTCTCAATTCGTCTTTTGTCCCCTAAAGAGAAATGAATTCTTTTAGAAACAAACTGCAGCAACCTACCATTCTGACCTTCTTAAAAGAGAGAGTGTTTTATAAAGGGATGGGGAAGATTTACCGTATTCTTCACCTCTGTAAGAACTTCCTCTCCCAAAAATGGTGATGTGAACAAAACTCCCTGTGCAGAACATTCTCTTCTCGACTCTAATTATAGATCTGAAATTCAGGCAAAATGAAAACAAAGAGATTCTGGAGGAGCCAGGAGAAAGAATAGAGTCACAAGTTAATATAGTGTGATTACCTTCCTTGCCATCTTGCTCTCAAGTGCTCACTGGGCAAGGAGGAACTGCCTGAGTTTCATACAAATGAACATGGACAGACACAGGCTAAGGAAAATCATAAGGAAAATTCGTCCTTGTGTTTGCTGACTTCCTTGTTCACTGCTGTCCAGGACTTCCTGCATTGCAGTGTTCCATTAACCCCCCTTTCTGCCCCTTTCCTAGCTCCTCATTGTCTCTGACGCTGTCTCCCACCAGGTAGCAACACCAGGCAATGTCAT
>NW_005339776.1:0-1032 GCF_000412655.1 Myotis brandtii | reverse complement strand
CTCTCCCTTCCTCTCTGAAGTCAATTTTAAAAAAAAATGGAGGACGGAGGCCAGTCCTGCCTCTTCCAAGCTTCCTTTCATATTGTGTTCCCCCCATAGAGAACTAAGCAAACACTAAGAGTAGAGGTTCACTTTGTAGCTCAACCTCCACCCACAGCCATTGCTGCTTCTGCTGCAGACCAGCAGGAAAGGATGATTATGTAGAGACTTTCTCTCCTAAAAATAGTTTTTGATTAATAGCAAAATGTGTGTGGTCTTCCTTACTGCTTATTTTTGGGACGGGCAGCAATGAATCCTGAGTGAGGGACCTGCGAAAGGAACAGGAAGCCAGGCCAGAGATGGAGGGCCGGAGCCAGGCTGAGTGAAGAGAACTGTTTCTGCCAGAGACTACAAAACTAGAAGGAAAAAAAAGGCACAGTCATATGCTTGCCAATCTCAAAATCTGTCAGCAGAGAAATGCTCGGATGCCTGGTATTCCATGTTACCCTTCCTGCCGTTCTCCTTGGGTGGAGAGGCTGACCATCATGGGAAGAGTTTCCGTGTCAGTTCTGCTCACTCTCACCCATTGGTTGGAAATGGGTCAAAGCAGCTCTTAAATAGAAGCCTTCAGTAAAGGAGGGGCAGGAGGAGAAGGAGGGGATCATGATGACAGCTACCATTGTTGTCTATCTTTGATAGGCCAATCATTGCGCTGAGTGCTTTACACTCATTATTTCTCTTCATCCTCACAGCAATGATGTAAGATAAATTCTATTATCTTTATCTTTTATCTAGGACCATGCAGCTCAGAGAGGTTACATGACTTGCCCAAAGTCACACAGCTAAGTGGTGAAGCTGAGATTTGAATCTTAGGAAGCTGGGGTTTTTTTTAACCACTGCTCAGGGTTAGTGGTGATGTCAGTCTACACAGGCACATTTCCACCTGACAACATGTGAGACGTTAGGAAGCTCCTGACTTAAAAATGACCCGTACAAACAAATGGCTTCTGTTGTTCTTTACTCTGGCCAATTCCCCTTACCAGCATCAGACCC
>NW_005339775.1:0-622 GCF_000412655.1 Myotis brandtii | reverse complement strand
GAAATAAGAGAGAGGGGCAAGAGATAGAGTATCTATGCAAGGAAGTTATCCTAATCATTGATCAGGGAATTTAATCTGGGTTAGGAGGGAAGTGAGGGCATGGCAGAGGTAAAGGACAGTGAAAATGTGGTAGAGCCAGTGTATTTTAGATTCCTGTGGGTTGAAGGGTTGTTGGGGGGCGGGGGGGGGCAGGTGTTAGAAGAGCTAGAAAGATAGGAGATGATAGTAGGATAGTGGATAACTAGAGCTGAGATCATAGAGGATTTCAGTCATTGGGAATAATAAGGTTGAGGGTATAATCATGGGAGTGAACATATAAAGTGAGTGGAGGATTGTAGTATGTGAGAGGAGTGAACAGATAAAGTAAGTGGAAAATCAGAGTATGTGAGGGGAAGAGGCTAACAAGCCGAGAAGCCAAGATAGAGGAAGGTTCACCTCCCTGAATGTTGAACCCACGAATTACGATGCTGAGCGTAGTGCTGGAGAGAGAGAGACTGTGAGCCAGACTCCAAAGTCTTCAGGGAATGAAGGGTATGATGTGAGGTTGGTTCATGAACATGACAAGGAAGGGTAGTGAGTGATGTGATATAAAGACATACAATTTAAAGCTGGTGTGAGGGTG
>NW_005339774.1:0-872 GCF_000412655.1 Myotis brandtii | reverse complement strand
TTTTTTTTTTTAAGAACTTATGAGTCTTTGGATTTGGGCAAGAACCATCTGGCTAGAGGATTTTAAGTAAAGTTACTTAAAAATGGGCAAGTTTCTGAATATTGTAATTAATGCAAAAATGATACAAACATCTACTTGGCATTTGTCCATCACATGAATCTCTCTTCAGCAGTTGGGCACAATGATAGCTTATCTACTCACGTTTTTGTGATTATTTTTTCACCATGGGAGATGAGGTAAAGAGAATATGTGTCAAATTGATTTATAAATTCCATGCAATATGATAATGGAACAAAAGTGGCAAGTGCTGTTTTCTGTTCTCAGTGTCAGAGAACATATTAGCTCCTGGAATCATAACGTATTCATTGGCCTCCCTATGCAAGCTAACACATCGGAGCCAATGACAATTAGGACCCCTTATAAAATAAGTAAGTCCTAAGAGTGAATAAGCCATTGAGAAGTAATCTACTGGCTCTATCTTATAACCTGGGGCAATATATCAGGGAAGGGCAGACATTCGCCACTGATCAGAACAGTGTTGTGGGGGAGCTAAGTTTGCATCTGACCTGAGTTCTACTCATAGGCAAGGGAGATGTCATGGAAGCACATTCTCTTTGATTTTTCTCAAAAACAACTAAGACTAGATCTGTCAAATATAGTACATCCCCCCAATCCTACTGCCATTGCACTCGTTACCCTCATAACATTGAGGGAGAATATTGGGATAAAGACTGAGAGTCGGGAAATGAGTATTTGGTACTATTACTTTCATTTTGTCCAATGCAGCTAGTGGTGCACTGAATCTGGACTCATAAATCTGGAGAACAAATTGTGAACATCATTCCCCAACGCCACATTCAGAAACATCACAC
>NW_005339773.1:0-1336 GCF_000412655.1 Myotis brandtii | reverse complement strand
CCCAATAAAAGCCCGACAAGTGAAGTTACTGTTGCTGTGGGAATTGTAAAAAGTGCTCAGTGATGAAGAGCAACGCAGTGAAGCCAAGTCACAATCGGAGTCCAAGACCTTTTCCTGGATAAAGCAAGCAAACCACTGTCAGCTGTGGCTTGGTTTACACATTACACCCAGTCAGGGGTGGGAGACTGCGGTCTACATGTGAATACCAAAAACAAAAACGGATTCCACTCACATCAGGATCACATAGTCAGTCATGCACTGACTGTGCCTCAACATGACGGGACAGGACGCACGCAGCACCCCGCCGGCCGCCGTGTTTATTCTGGCTGTCGTGGCCACATCTCAGCATGCAGATGCCATTCCTCTCCAGTGCCTAATGTGTTTATGCTCACACTACCAGCAGGCATTGGGTTGCAAAGATCAGATTGGAAGTGATTTCACTGTTTTCAAAGAGAAAAGAATTCATCCCTTTGATTGCTACTTGCTTGCAAAGCAGAGTTTGCTTCAGTGTTCCAGAGTGCCACTTAAACTAAATTACAGCCGTGATGGGGAGAGGATGCCTGGGAGAACTCATTACTGTTCCAGAAAAAAAGACTTCACTTTTTTATTCCTTTTTCAAAAAGCCATACTTGCCCATGGAGGCTGACCAGCAAAGGCCGAGGAAAGGTTATCTACCCGCTGAACTGCAACATCTGGTTCCCCCTTAGGAGATGTGTCTTAATAAACACTGATTTGTTTCCTGGTACTATCAACAGTTAAAGATTTCATAAGAAATATCTAAATTTTAAAACTAGAAAGTAACTGTTAAAGACATGTCAAAGGAACACAACCAAGAACTAGGCAATCACAGCATAGCCTCTCCTATCAAATCTGACTTTGTCCTCATGCCATCCCTTTATCCCTCCCTTGGCCCTTGTCTCTTGCTTAAGGCACAGTGACAGCTTTCCATTTCCCAGGGGCAAATAACTTGATTGTCAGGTTTTTTGAAAAGTGCATTTCTGAAAAACTTAAAACTAGCAAAAAGCTGGGAAAACATCTACTAAAAATAATCTGTTTAGAATATGTAACTGACATTCTCCTAAGACCTTGCAATCCTTTTTAGTCTTACTATCCCTTTTTTACAAATGAGGAGATGATGTTAGAGAGGCTGAGTGCCCAAGGTTACTAAGATCTGAACTCAAGCGACTGGACTCCAGAGTGCTCCTAACCTCTATGTCCATGGCAATCCTACAGAGTAACCACAACATGCCACCTCGTGTCAAGGTCATTTGGGAAATCAAACAGAGGCCCTCACAGACAACAGCGAAGGTGAGGAGAAACCTAAGGGCTGGGTTTG
>NW_005339772.1:0-258 GCF_000412655.1 Myotis brandtii | reverse complement strand
CCCCTCTTAGATCTCTAGTGGAAAACCCAAGAGGCCCGGGTCCTGCACAGAGAAGCTAGACACTTAGAGGAGCACGAAAGAGAGACCAGAGACAAAGAGAACTAGGGAGACAGAGACAGACAAGGGGACCAAGAAAGAGGGGCAGGGTAGGAAAGGGCCCTGAGACAGAGAGACAGAGAAATGGAAAACAGACAGACAGACAGGCAGACAGACAGAGAAATAGAGGGAAGAACAAACAAGAGTTGAGAAAAGAGGAGA
>NW_005339771.1:0-871 GCF_000412655.1 Myotis brandtii | reverse complement strand
GCTGATCTATTACAACCACATTATTTTACCAACATGGAGTTGGAAACCCAGAGAGATTGAATGGTTTACCCAAGATCGTACAGCCAGTGAAGTCAAGAGAAGGGCCTGGGACTCAGGTTGCCTTACTTTACAGAGGAGGACATTCTAGATCAGTGTTCCTAGTGACTTACAAAGACAACGTATGGTGCCTTCTTTATTTTCCTTTGCCTCTTCTAATCTAAAAACAGCAACAGTAAAACTTCTTTCAAACCTGTTCTCATTTGTTCATATTTATGAGAATCATTTCTAAAATGAGTATTTTTGAAATTTCTAAAATTGTTCTTTGCCTTAGGAAGTCTCTATTGCCATAACCTATTCGCAGGCAGTTCTGCAAATCTATCACTGATAGAAATACCACCGACCTTCTCTAATTTAGTATGCCAATCACTTCCCAAAATAACTCCTGTAGACTAAAAACAGTGTATGTCAGATTCGAGAATGGGCTCAGTCTGCCGTAGCGACCATCCCTTATTGTAACAACTTAATAGACTGCCTGTTCCCAAGGCAAGGAGGACATAGCACAGAGTCATTCTTGGGACAAATACAGGATCTGGAATTGTGAAGAATATTTTATTTTTAAGTAAAGTAAATTGGAAACTTCAAATGAGATATTTTCAACGACTGTATTTCTTAATTTGGCATGCCTCAACGAAATGAAGAAGGCAATAAATCTTGTTGAGGATAAAGCTGAACTTGATAAGAACTCTCTAACGGGTGTCCTCTCTAAGTGATGAGGTGGATACCCTGTCATGGGCTACTCCTCTTCCCTTCCCACAAGTTCAAGTTTACGCCTGAATTTCGGTTCACAGTCACCACTAAATGTAACCCTTCC
>NW_005339770.1:0-203 GCF_000412655.1 Myotis brandtii | reverse complement strand
CGATGTGCTTCTCTCATATCAATGTTTCTCTCTGTCTCTCTCCCTTCTCTTTTCTCTAAAAACCAATGGAAAAATATCTTTGGGTGAGGATTAACAACAACTACAACAAAAAAGAATAAAGCCCCGTGGTGTGAGGGACACATCAGAACGTGTGTTAATGAGGAGAAGGAGGGAAGGTGACTAGCCCAAGGGCCCAGAGCAAG
>NW_005339769.1:0-255 GCF_000412655.1 Myotis brandtii | reverse complement strand
TATTATTTCCATATGTAATTCAAGGGAGGTGGGAGAGAAGATAGAAAAAGGTACAAAAAAAGCACTTCAGCTACTGACCGGTGTAAAAAATACTGCAAGGGATTTCAAAGTAAATTCAATGAAAAGCTGTAGTGAGGGCTCTGTGCTCACTGTGAACATTTTAAAATTATATACTTGATGAATTCATTTCTCTGTATGTGAATTTATTTTTAGAATATTTTTTCTTTTTAAAATATGTTTTTATTGATTTTAGAG
>NW_005339768.1:0-546 GCF_000412655.1 Myotis brandtii | reverse complement strand
CCTGTATACAAGAGTCAAATTCACCATCTTTCTCAAGATGCAATGTATTCCTCAGCTGCTGAGACACCATTCTTTCCTGTTTCTCATTTAACATCATCACGATGCTTCTTCCTGTAATGACTCTGTGGTTAATAGTCTTTTGTAAACCTCTTACCCTACTTTTCTCACTTTTTGCACCTCAGTGTATCTCCAGTATTTACTCCAACCCAGACCTTTTTTCTCAGATTTGAAAGCACAAATGTTTCTACACTTGGGCCACAAATACCTTAATTACACTGTGTTTAAATTCATTGCTGAATTTAAAATTTTTCCCACCTAAACTAGATCTTTTAACAATGTTTCCATCTTGGTTTTATCACCATAATTTTCTTAGGAGTTGTCAATGACTCCTGGAGATCTCTCTTTTCCTAAATCCCATCAGTCAAGTCATGATAAGCTTATTTTTTTCTGAAAAGCTTATTTTTGTGTGTGTGTGGTGCTCTTTGACTGATTTCAAACTTTACACAAGCATTTTATTTTCTACATGAATTTGTTGTGGGATTTTTT
>NW_005339767.1:0-407 GCF_000412655.1 Myotis brandtii | reverse complement strand
ATTTCTTTACACATTTTAAACACAATTATTTATAGTCGGTGTGTCAGTTCTGGTATCTTAGACTCCCAGAGAAACGAATTCTGCTGTTTCTTGCTTCTGGTGCCTGTCGCTCACAGTGACTTGTTTGCTGGTGTGTTTCGTATTTTTACCGTGAGCTCCTATTTGATGAGATCATCTGGGATGAGGACATGTTCCTCGAGGGAGGATTTTCATTCATTTCTCCAGGTTCCCTGGGGCACCACCACCCTGAGACCACTTCAGTTACTTTTTTAACTTAACATTTTCAGGACCACAAAGGTAGTGTGCTCTCAAACCCAAAATCTGTGTGAGGGCGACATGTGTAACTCTCTAGGGAACCTTCCTGTCCCCATCAGAACGGCTGTCTCCCTTTGCGGCGGTGGATATTT
>NW_005339766.1:0-590 GCF_000412655.1 Myotis brandtii | reverse complement strand
AATTTAAAACCTTATAAATAAGTTAACGGACACAAATGTAAGACCTGGTACATCTCCTTTTTCTCCTCCATTTTTTGCAGTGCCTCCCTCCCCACCTTAGCAGCTGGCTCAAGTGTCAACTCGACACGCACTTGCCCTGTCACCTTGGGCATGTTATTGAACACATCTGTGCCTGCAAAGAATTGAAAAACATTTGCTGTCCCTCACAGGCTTCCATAAGAATAAACACATGAAGCTGTTTTGTAAAAGTAGGAAGGTGCAACACAAGTGAAAGGTAGAGATGACCCAATGTCGTTTAACAGTTATTAGTCACCCATGTTCTAATCTCTGACCTTAACCTCTGCAGCCCAAAGGTAAATAAGATACTGACTCTGCCCTCAAGGAGCTCACATGGACAGCCCTCCTGCCCTCAAGTCTTACTGCTGGTGTTCACTACTAGTGAATTCTTGTCCCCCAAAATAGAGGATATGGGAAGCCATCAGATGGGAATTGGTAAGAAATATTCAGGCCCTGGCGGTGTGTCTCAGTGGTTGGAGTGTCATCCTATCCACCGAAAGGTGGCAGGTTTGATTCCCGGTCAGGGCACATAC
>NW_005339765.1:0-522 GCF_000412655.1 Myotis brandtii | reverse complement strand
GGCGGGGGGTGCTGGGAGGGGCCCGGGCACCAGAACAGCACTTCCCCCGGGACTGCATCTTGGGGTTTGGAGCTTGAGTGTAAGGGCTCTGGCCCAGGGCAGCGGGACTGGGCGAGGCCCACAGAGGACACTGCAAAGGCCCCAGGGGCCACCTGGGGGCAGACAGAGCCACCAGGGCAAAAACACTAGACAGGGCAAGTGGGAACACGAGAGAAGGCTGCAGGTCAGAGGCTGGGAGACTTCTGCTCTGTGGGCGGGCCACGTGCCAGCCTCATGCACGGGCCAGCGGTGAGCTGGGTTTTCACTTTTGTAGCCTCTGGTGGAAGGAAGGTGCCTCCATGTCCCGGGGCAAAGGGGATAAGGCTGGATGGATTTCCTGTGAGCCAGGGGCTGGGGTTACTGGCAGGTGACAGAGGGGGGAAAAGCAGGAAGAACTTCCAGATTATAAAACGCTGGGGATGCCGGGCCGGTGTGGCTCAGTGGTAGAGCGTCGGCCTAGGAACCAGGAGGTCACGGTTCGAT
>NW_005339764.1:0-817 GCF_000412655.1 Myotis brandtii | reverse complement strand
AAAAAAACATAAATATAATCTATATTTATTAGGATTATTAAAATTTGAAAGTTGCATTTAAAAATTCCATAAAGAGATTTATTGTCAAGAGTTTGAAAGACTTGCTCAAGGTTAGGTTGTAGAGCAAGTAGATTGCACTTAATCATATGGCAGTTAAGTCAACAGAAAGTGATTTGACTGGTGGTAATAATACTTATCCTCAGGATCTTTCCCTAAGCACCAGAGTACCCACTACTACACCATGCACTAATTTGTAATATTTTTTAGTGTCCTTGGAAGAGTCAAGTCATTCATGAGGACTTTTCTGCAGATGAATACTAAAAAGGACTACTCAATGAATATATGGATATTTGAGATTTTTAAGAACCCAACAGATGAATAAATTTAAAAGCAGCTGTTTCTCATCAGCCTAAAACAAATCTTTATGGAGCACTCACAAGGTGTCAGGCATTGTAAGCACACAGGAAACAAACAAGACACTTGTCTGGAGTCTCATTATTGTCAAGCACCAAGCCAGAAGGCATTATTCAGTTTATTGGGTTTAAACCCACGATCTAATTATCCACAATGCCTAGGAATTTTTCTGAATATTTTCTATCAAATATATACATCTGGCCATCTATAGATCTCATTATATATTTCACCTTTTTATGTAGAAGACATTTGCCCCCTCCCATTTTTTTCAGATGGAGAAATAAAGGTACAAGGAGATTCAAGGACTTATCGCAAATTGTTATGAAAGTTGTGTTGAAGCGGAAACACTACAATAAATAATATCCAAGGGACCGGGACTATTTTATTTACATGAGATGTATGT
>NW_005339763.1:0-288 GCF_000412655.1 Myotis brandtii | reverse complement strand
AAAGAATCCTTCTATTTTCATTAACAACTATTAGCAGTAAAGTAATGGGGTATCACAGCCTATATATGAGAGTTAAATGTTTGCAATTCATTTTGATTTGAAAGAAGCAAATTAAAAACAAAATTAACTGTTATTAGATATTTATTTTACATAGCAACTAAGTTCCAGTGTATAACAAAGAAACAGTACATATTAAGAGCAAACATGTACACAATTTGTGTATGGCAGTATCGATAATGATTCAAAGTCATTACATTTAAATGTTTTTAGAATTATTAAGGATTAAAT
>NW_005339762.1:0-751 GCF_000412655.1 Myotis brandtii | reverse complement strand
GCGAGAGGGCACAGGCCGGGCTGGGCCCCCCCCTCCCAGCACAAATTTTTGTCCACCGGGCCTCTATTGTTCTGTCTATAAAAGTCTGTACAGCACAGGGAAGGGTAGTGGAGACATTCCTCCAGGTTTGCTGCTGCTGCTGCCATAGGTCTTGAGCAGCAGACAAGCCTTGTTACTGCTGCTAAGGGTTATGGGCATCTGACCAGTGCCCTGCTGAGCCAAATTGGAGCCTGTGCCCTTAGATTCGTTTTTATTTACTTCTTAAATGATTGCTTTTTTCCAGAACATTTTTTTTAAGTGAAAAATTATTTGAAAATGGAAAGTAGGTTACTATAATTCACATTATTTTAAGCTCAAATATTTCATTTATAGCAAAAAGAGTTTATTATAATTGAAAATTCCTGGGTTTAATAAAAATCAAATTCATCCAGGAGCAATAAAAGAGTAATAAATTTCTTTATATGAAAATAAAATTATTTTATTGTAAGAAAACAAGAAAAATCTAAAATAAATGACAAGCTGAGAGAAACTATAACATGTAACATACATGAATGTATAACATCTCTCATATACAAGAACATTTTAAAACTGAGTGGGGAAAATTGCAGAAACGTGATGCATAAGTCAGAGACATGAACTGAGGATTCACACACAAAAAAAGAATAAAAAATGTTAGCACTTACAGGTTTGGCTCAGTGGATAGAGCATCAGCCCGTGGATTCAAGGGTCCCAGGTTTGATTCCAGTCAAGC
>NW_005339761.1:0-710 GCF_000412655.1 Myotis brandtii | reverse complement strand
GAGGATTAAAAAAAGAAAAGAAAAGAATGGCATTCATTTTCATATCTCCCAGTCTGTCTGGCTCTTGGCAAGAAATTGATGAGCATTTGTTATAAGAGGGACAACACAGAAGAGATGATTAACGAGTAGACACAAATGAGAGCATGAATGATGGCTCGCCAGCACAGGGCTTCCTAGCCCGCACATTCGGGCACGACCTGGAGGTGCAGGCTGCACAGGGAGGTGCTTCCAGAGGGAGCGGGCTGAACGTGGAGATGAGGCCCAGCTTCGTCAGTTTATATTTGGAGAATCAGCTATAAATGGATGCTGTAGCCCCAAAGACTCAAAGCACCTCAGAAGTAAGGCTGTGTGGGAATGGCTGCCATTCGGGATGAAACAAACCAGGCTGGTATCAAAGGCTTCAACGCTGCCGGGGAGAGAGGAGAGCGTCTGTCTTGGCAAACAGAGCCCAAGGTGGCCCCATTGCCACCTGTTTGGCCACAACGCCTGCTAAGGCTCATCCCTGCCTCAGGCTGGCTCCCTGTTGCAAAGAGGGGGCAGCTCCGAGTCTCTCCCTGTGTCACCGCAATCATGACTGAGAACAATTATTTGAACAATGAGAGCTTACAATTCTCTGGTAATGTGCAGGAGTGCGTCGTTTACAGTCAGATAACCGCCTGAGTGAGCATGGGGAATGGAAACCATTGTGTCCTGCTTCGGTGTGCGTGGCA
>NW_005339760.1:0-255 GCF_000412655.1 Myotis brandtii | reverse complement strand
CGGCCCGCCCCAATTGGGGCTGATCGGGGGCTGGGCCGGCCAGGGGGAGGGTCCGCAGGAGGTTGACTGGCTGGCTCCAGCCCCAATCGGGCTGGTTGGCCAGCCGCAGTGTGTGTCATAGTGACCGGTCATTCTAGTTTTTCCAGTTGTTCCAGTCACTTGGCTTTTATATATATAGATGATAATAAAGCAAGGACAGAATCTGTGAAGAAAGTCACTCATGACACTTTAGTAGGTCTTGGAGACTTGAACTGG
>NW_005339759.1:0-380 GCF_000412655.1 Myotis brandtii | reverse complement strand
CCCACAGGACTTAAGGCGGCCCCAGCCCGGGTGAGCCAGCCGCCCGCTCCGCAGGGGAGCAGGGCCAAGGTTCCATCCTTCTCCCAAACCCCCTCCTGGTGCTAAGGGCAGCTCTGCTTCCTCAGACCCAACTTGCAAAATTCCCCAATCACATTCTTTCTTTCCCGCCCCCCCCTATTCTTTCTTCAATTCCTCTGGGAGCAGATGGATTCCAGATAATTCCATGCCAGACAGCATTCAATAGGAAAGAATTTTGGGGCTAACTGTTCTGTTTTGGTTCCGAGTCCTCTTCCTCTCCCTCCAGCAAACATCAATTACATCCGAATCTTTGCTGAGAGGACAGCCTTCAACAGAAGCCGAGGGACAGATGATCCGTGCTA
>NW_005339758.1:0-522 GCF_000412655.1 Myotis brandtii | reverse complement strand
CTCACACTTCCTTCAAATGCTACCTCCTTTTCTTGTCATCAGGGGAGGGAGCTGTTAATATTCCCCATTTCATCAACAATAAACTCCGGAAGTTTGGCCGGCCGAGTCTAAAGCTAGGTTGTCCACTGCAAAGCCCGCGCTCTTTACCACGCCTCGGGCTTCCTGCCCTGGCTATATCGTTAAACCACCTGATACGGATGCCCCAATCTTCACCAATTAAATCAGAACCCTGGCAGTGCAGCAAGCATGCTGTTTTTGTAAAAGCCCCCAGGTGAGCACAGTGCACCTTCAGGATTGAGAACCACTGCCCCGCACAAGGAGTGGAGGAGGGGCGTGTGGACTGAAGGGCACGCGGTGGGCAGATGCTGCCCATGTTCAGTTATCCACCCACAGAGCTGCACTGTGCTGGGGTGGGGGCTCGCCACACCCCAGTTAGTGAGCACTAGGAGCACTCTTCATCTGTGCTACATAAAATGTTCTGGGATGATAAAGCCACAAACACTGCGTGCTGTCTGATCTATT
>NW_005339757.1:0-238 GCF_000412655.1 Myotis brandtii | reverse complement strand
GTAGGAAGACTGCTCGTACGGCTGCTGCTCCTCAGACAGGTCGGACTGTTCGTGTGGTTGCTGCTCTTCGGACGGGGAAGCGGGCTGCTCACACAGCTGCTGCTCCTTGGACAGGGGCAGGCCACATGAGGCTGCCGCTCTTAGGCTCAAGGCAGGCAGCTCACAGGACTGATGCTCCCTGGACAAGAATGCGCCGCTCATGTGTCTGTTGCTCATGTGGTTGAAAAAATAATGTGAA
>NW_005339756.1:0-316 GCF_000412655.1 Myotis brandtii | reverse complement strand
ACATTAGAAATACATATTGTAAATCTCCCTTCTATCCATCCTCAAAGAGATCTATGGCAAATTGTCAGAATATTTCTATCAGAAAACTGGAAATTATTTAGAAAAATCCATCATTATTAAAAACTCTCTCTCCAAAGATATGGGAACAAAGCATGCCGCTGTCAATCAGTCAACATAAAAGTTTACTACAGTCCAGGCACTTAATGTAAGTTTTGAGTCCAACTCAAGGTGTATCCACCTGAGACCTGAGCACTGTCTTAATTATTTACCCAGATCCTGAATGTAGAGCTATGATTGCTGTGCTCACCAAGTAACA
>NW_005339755.1:0-712 GCF_000412655.1 Myotis brandtii | reverse complement strand
TCAAGGGGCCAAAGAGCCGCATGTGGCTCGCAGGCCACAGTTTGCCAACCACTGTTCTAGAGGATTATTTTAAAAGTTGCTCATATGAAGCATATTAATTTAATAGGAGTTAGATAAGGTGTTTAATTATTATCTATTTCTACTTGAGATAGTGCAAGGACAAGTGGATTTAAAAATTAAACTTTAGAAAAATATAAAAATAACAAAAATATAAAAATAAACAAATAAGTTAAACTTTAGGTAGGTGATTTAGTAGAGGGTTTTTAAAATTTAATTTGAAATTCAAGAAAGCCTATGATAGGGTAGTTTCAACATAGCTCTATATAGAGCATAGAGTGATGTTAATTGTATGTGTCAATTTGGCTTAGACTATGGTGCCCAGTAGTTTGGTGAAACAGCAGTTTAGTTGTTGCTGTGAAGGTAGTTTTTAGATGTGATTAGCATTTAGATCACTACACTTTGAGTACAACAGATCGTCCTCCGTAAGGTTGGTGACCTCATCGAATCCATTGAAGGCCTTAAGAAAAAGTCTGAGTTTATCAGATGGAGGAGGAATTCTTCTCAAGACTGCAACAGAGAAGCCCTGCCTGAGTTTCTGGTCTGCTTCCCTAAGGAATTTTGTCTCAAGACTGCAATATCAACTCTTTCCCAACTTTCTAGACTGCCAGCTTACCATACAAATTTAACAATCGCCAACTCCAATTGCATGAAA
>NW_005339754.1:0-859 GCF_000412655.1 Myotis brandtii | reverse complement strand
CGCTCTATCCACTGAGCCAAACCAGCTAGGGCTTTTAGTTGATTATTTTAATTTTAGAGAGAGAGAGAAACATCGTCATTATATGTGTGAGAAAGAAACATAGATTGGTTACCTCCTACACATGCCCTGACTGGGAATCTAACCTGTAACCTGGATATGTACCCTGACCGGAATCGAACCCACCACCTTTTGTGCACGGATGACGGTCAGCCAGCTGAGCCACAGGGGCCAGGGCAAGGAACCGAATTTAAATTGCAACAGGAAGGCTGCAATTTCAGAAAAACCCTGGTTAGTAGGAACTCAGCTGTCTGAAACTCTCATTAATTAGGAATCTATTGCTGCTTAACAAAATATTGTAAATCTAGTGGCTTAAAAGAACACACACTTATTGTCTCACAGCATCTGTAGGCCGGGAGCCTGGCTGCGGCTGAGCTGGGTCCTTCTCGGGGTCTCAAATGGCAGCCATCAAGGGGTTGGCCAGGGCTTCGCGGAGGCTTGACTGGAAAAGGCCGTTCCCATGCTGGTTTGGGTTGTTGGCAGGAGTCAGCTCCTTGCAGTTGTAGGCTGAGTGCTTCGGTTTCTTGCTGGGTGTTGGCCAGAAACCATTCTCAGCAACCAGGGGTCTCGCCTGCAGTCCTTGCCACGTGGGCATCCCCAGCATAGCCATTGCCTCCTCCGCGCCATCAAAGGAGGAAAGAGAGTCCAGCAAGATGGTGCTACCATCTCATGTAACACAGTCCCACGCACAGCATCGTGTATACCTGCCACCACTGCTGTTTTCTCTTGGTTAGAGTCCAGTCTCGGGTCCTGTCCACACTCAGGGAAAGGGATCATACAAGGGCGTGAACACAGGAGGCTG
>NW_005339753.1:0-240 GCF_000412655.1 Myotis brandtii | reverse complement strand
CAGTGGTCCACTATTGGAAAATTTTTTATTTTAATGTGTTTTTTAAATGTTTTTTTTTAAATTTAAAGATAACTTTAAAGATATTTATTATTGCCCAGCCAGTGTGGCTCAATGGTTGAGCATAGACCTATGAACCAGAAGTCATGGTTCGATTACCGGTCAGGACATATGCCTGGGTTGCAGGTTCAATCCCTGGTGGAGGTTGTGCAGGAAGCAGCCAATCAATGATTCTCTCCCATC
>NW_005339752.1:0-419 GCF_000412655.1 Myotis brandtii | reverse complement strand
GAGGCTGGGGAGCTGCGCGAGCTATTGTTACTCTGTCCTCAGCAGCAGCATGGAGCTGGCTCCGTTGCCCACGGGTCTGGAATGAAGCGTTTCCAACTTGCTGGCAGCAGCCTCGTGCGTCTCCTGCTTCCCACGTCCCCTGGCGGCCTCATTCTCTCTCGTGTTTGATTCAATCTCATGTTGTTTTGTACAGTAACATGCTGCACAGGCCTGCAGCCCAAGAGCAACTGCTGTACCATATAGCCTAGGTGTGCGGTGCCCGGGTGTGCAGTGCCCGGGTGTGCAGTGCCCGGGTGTGCAGTGCCCAGGTGTGCAGTGCCTGGGTATGCAGTGCCCGGGTGTGCAGTGCCCGGGTGTGCATTGCCCGGGTATGCAGTGCCCAGGTGTGCAGTGCCCGGGTGTGCAGTGCCCGGGTGTGC
>NW_005339751.1:0-858 GCF_000412655.1 Myotis brandtii | reverse complement strand
CTCTCTCTCTCTCTCTCTCTTTCTCTCTCTCCTCTTCTCTTTCTTACCCAGCCTTAGTCATCCTAGATTTTGGTTCCTTGCACACCACTGTTCTTTGGGTGATCTCATTGACTCTGGTTTAAAATACAAATTATATCCCTCTTTTTCCAAGTTTATTTGCCCTCCTAGACCTCTCTTTGCAATCTAGAATTAATTAATCAAAGTGTTTGCTTGCTATACAAACAAAGGCAACACACAGAGCTTCAAAAATGTCAAAATTGAACAAATATTCTTCCTCCCAGGGCCTATTTCTTTTGTATTTTCTCTCTCTCTGTGATCGGTACTGTTTGATCTATTAACACAGCTTAGAACCTAGAAGTCATTCTTGACTTATTTTTCCCCTTATCTCCTACTGTGATTAATCCTCTATTTCTCTGATTTCACTCTCCATATGAAATCAATCTATCTCCTCTATCTTTATTATGTTTGCCTTCCTTCTGATATCTATTCTGTCATAACAAAACAAAACAAAACAAAACACCTTAGTAACTATTGCCTCCTTTCCTTGTTGTCCTTACATATGCCCTTCTTACACATGTCAGAGTGACACATCAAATGCAATTTGAAGTGATTATGTAAATACTTTAATGGCTTCCTGATTTTATTGTAATAATCTCAGTCTTCCTAATCACATATTCAGAATCTAGAATATGTTATAAACCAATCCCTTACATTTCACAATCTAATAAAGGTAAATTGCTTTTGGTATCAATATGTTTCATTTTTATCACATGTTCAAATCTAAAAACCTCCAAGTGTCCTCTGTTTACGTGCCTCACTGCTGTTCATTGAAAGGGCGAGGGCTACGCCCTCCATCTT
>NW_005339750.1:0-503 GCF_000412655.1 Myotis brandtii | reverse complement strand
ATTGGCTGGGCAGCAAAAATATTCATTGTGGGCCGCAAGCGGCCTGCGGTCGGTGAGTTTGACATGCTTGCTATCGGAGGTCTTCTCTTGCTTCTCCCTGCCATCGCTTTGGGATAAAGAGTACCTGTTTGAGGCACAGTTGCTGTGACTCGACCTCTAAACCAGGGGTCAGTGGGAGTAAAATCAGAAGCTCTGTATTTGTGTTGAGCTGAGAAAATTATTTGGATAATTAGTCTATTCCCAACCACTAACTTTATAAACCCCCAGGGCTGGTAAATTATGATCTAAGAAGTATCACCTCCTACTGCTGGCTTCCCCGGGGGAGAGGGATGAGTGTGTGTCTGCATGTCCCTGGGGTGAGAACCAGTGTTTCCTGATACCTCGGGCTCTCCACCCTAAGTCTCATTGGCCCCACCTCCACCCTGCAAAGCTCATTTGGACTGACAAGCACAAAAGTCTGGCCCTCCACATTGCCTGACAGAGTATCCAGTGCCCAGGGAAAA
>NW_005339749.1:0-733 GCF_000412655.1 Myotis brandtii | reverse complement strand
TTGGCGACCCACAGGTTGAGAACCGCTGGTCTAGGGTATCAGAGTCACTGCGGAGGGCTTGGGCTGCAGGACCTGTCAGGAAGTCTGGAGATGCTGCAGCCCTCAGCCTGCATTCCACATTGGACATGGCGCAGGCACATCTGGGAAAGCCGGTTGGAGTCTGTGGAGCACCCCTGGATTCTGGGGTGCCTGAGTCCTCTGCGCATCCCTGACTCTGCCCACCGCTCTAAAGTGGCCCCCCAGCTGCTCCTCACCCTGCCAGCTGCCTGAGTTCCAATGAACTGTCTATGGTAACATGATCACATTCTATTCATTTATTTCTCCCACAAACATTTGTTAAGCATTTATTTTGTGTCAGGCATTCAGAAGATGTGCTTCAAACAAAGAGTTTCAACCTGCTGTGTAGTAGAAACTCGGGCTGCTCTGAAAGCACATAAAGAGAATGCCTTACTCTCTGTTGTTCATGCAAGAAGGACTGTGGAACCATCTATTGAAAGGCCCGTGTGCCCGGAATATGAGGGAGATAGGTTTAAGGTGTGTGACAGGTAGTCTGTGGAGGGCCTTTTAGACCTTTTGAATGATTGGGGAACTAGTCCACATTTGTTGATGATTTTATCCCTCAAACAACCTCCTGAGATCAATAGAAAAGATATTACAATTCCCACCTTATGAATGACTGACATGCAGCTAAGATGGTCAGTGTCTTGCTCAAGGTCAGGGCATACTTCAAAGT
>NW_005339748.1:0-682 GCF_000412655.1 Myotis brandtii | reverse complement strand
GACACGCGTGTCATAGGTTCGCCATCACTGTCCCAGGACCTGCCTGGGTTCTCGGGGGGAGGAGCCAGGGGGTACAGGCACGCAAGGGGAGCAAAGAAGGGCCTCGAAGCTTCGCACAGAGAACTGCTAACGACAGAGAGAGAGAGCCGGGCGGGCACTTGTGGCCTCTCCCACCCCCCGCCACACCTCCCAGGCCACTCCAGCCGAGTGCTGCCGAAGTCATTTCCTAAAAGGCTTTCATTGATCTTGTGGGAGCTTTCATCTTCAGATTTTTGCAAAGATGTCAAGTTTCTCGAGTTTCTTGTTTTCCAAAGAACTAAGCCGGGTTTTGCTGTGATCTCTCGAACAGGTGTTTACAGAGAGGGAGAGACGCGGAACATCTGTAAGGTACCAAGGGCTGTAGGACGGACGGAGCAGAGCTCGAACCTCATGCTGCCCCGAGTCTCGATGGATCCTGAAAACCGTCCCCTCCCCGATCTTTCCGGAGTCCCCTGTGATGGAGCGGAGTCAGGCTGTCACGTGGGATTTAGAATTAGGCGGGAAATATCACATGGAAGCTGCTATATGTCAAGCCCTGAGCAGCACTCCTTAAAAACAGCCAGCGAGGCTCAGTGGCTGAGCGTCGACCTAGGAACCGCGAGGTCCCGGTTTGATTCCCGGTCAGGGCACGTGCCTGGGTTGC
>NW_005339747.1:0-319 GCF_000412655.1 Myotis brandtii | reverse complement strand
CTGTGGGTGAGCTCCCCGTGAGGAGAGGTATGTAAGCGAAGGCTATGCGACCGCAGGGTGGGAATGCTGTGGAGGACACTGGGGCTTGGCTGAGGAGGCAGTTCCCCTCGGTGGAGAATTGCTGCTGTGAGTGAGCTCCCCATGAGTAGAGGCATGTAAGCCCGCGGGGGGCGGGGGCGGGGAATGCTGTGGAGGACACTGGGGCTTGGCTGAGGAGCCAGTGCCTAAACTCTCATCTGCCCCACAAGCGACACTGCTGTGCCACAGGGCAGCCAGGCTGACGGCTCAGACCCAGGGTCTCTGTTTCTCTCCGTCACCT
>NW_005339746.1:0-1241 GCF_000412655.1 Myotis brandtii | reverse complement strand
GTGAGTAAAGCTCCCCGCTCTCCTCCCCCTCTGCCCCCACCCCCGCTCCCCATCACACACAGCCCACAGCGCAGCCGGGTAAGACCTACTGTGAGACCTCCCGTGCTAGGACCCACCAGTGGGTTTTTCTGTCCGGATGCTGCCTCCTCTGCCATTGACTGAGGGGGTGTTGGTGAGCGAGGACATGGGGGAAAGGGGAGGGGAGGACCAGGGTGCCATCCATGGTCTGACCCACCCTCCGCAGCAGGCAGACTCATGCTCTTCATCCTGGGACCCTTCCTGGGCTGTGGGAATCTCCTTTTTGTTTTCTATCTTGATGGGAAAGTAGGTTGGTGTTCCCTTGTCACAACATAGAGCACTGGGACCCAATGACTCACCATCTCCTTAGCTAATGTCATGCCCCTGGCGGTTCTACCCATTGCCAGTGATCACAATAGTTTTCCCTCTGGGGCCCGTGGAGAAGGAGCCTTGGCTTCTCCTTGTCCCCATCCTCCCAGCCCCCACCCACCACACTGCCCTGCCCACCTGCCCCAGAGGGTAGCTGACATTGGAACGCAATAACTTAGTTCTTTATCCTTCCAAGGTGTGTACTCAGGAGGCAAATCTTCCCCTGACGCCCCATTCAGAGAGCAGATTTAGTGTCCCTATTATCAGGGGGTCCCCCTCTACTCAGCCAGAACCCCTTTTGTACATATCTTTGCATTTGAGCTCCGCTGGCCTTGCAAAGAGGTTCATACTCTGCTTTTCTTGTTGGTGGGTCTCAGTGGCCCGTGCATCACAGCTGTAGGGGAGAGCCAGCCCCCACGAGCTCTCAGCCAAATACATTTAGGGCCAAGGCACAGGGCCAGACTTCCTGAAGCCAGGGGGATGGACAACCTCAGAATAACCGTGGAAATCAGGCTAAAGGCACATACAGCCCGGGCTCACCCTTCTACAGGAGCCGGTCATGGGGGCCCAGGGACAGCACTGCCTACAGGTGTTCTGTGGCAGGATCTCCTTTCCCATTAGTTAAGCAGGTGATTTTTGCCTTGGGCTCTTGGCGAGCACAATATCTTCCTCTGAAAATGCCCTCGAGCATCTTCTATCGTGTGCATTACCTCTGCCCCATGACCTGATCCACACATGGTTAGCCCCAGGGCATCTCTTGCCTCCTCTGTGAATGTAAAGTGCCTGGGAGTGGACAGTAACTGATATTAATGGTTTATTATTATTATCATCATGGTCATCAGTATCATCACTAT
>NW_005339745.1:0-201 GCF_000412655.1 Myotis brandtii | reverse complement strand
AGAGGCCCAGTGCATGGATTCGTACACTGGTGGGGTCTCTCAGCCTGGTCTGCAGGGATCTGGCCGAAACTGGCTCTCCAATATCCCCTGAGGGATCCTGGATTGAGAGAGAGCACAGACTAGGCCAGGGGACCCCACCAATGTACGATCAGGGCTGGGGAGGGACAACGGGAGGGCTCCAGGTGTGTCTGGCCTGTCTCA
>NW_005339744.1:0-247 GCF_000412655.1 Myotis brandtii | reverse complement strand
CACAAAGCTTAGATTCAAACTCAAAGGATCAGACTACACCAGCTATAGTACGTGCACTCTCTATGCTGCTTTCTTCCCGAGGTAGATATTCAGTGTTAAAATACGGGTTTCTTTGGTGCTGCTCTAAATACAAATCCATTAAAATCTGTTTTAGAGCAATTGAATCACTGGGGAAACAAGTGTCAAACTTAGAAAGGAGCTGTAATAACCGTGAAGTAGATGACATTTCTGCTTGAACATGAGCTAA
>NW_005339743.1:0-828 GCF_000412655.1 Myotis brandtii | reverse complement strand
AGCCAAACCAGCTAGGGCCCAGCCCACAATCTTGAATGTGCTGGACTCAGACTAGACGGACTGGGCGAGTGCCTTCTGACTAGATTCCCTGGGTAATTAGGGCTGCTGGGTTAGGACAGTTTTACTCCTGGGTAAGGTTCTAGAAAGTGGAGGAGGCCACAAGCCTGAAAATAAAGCAGATTTTAGCCCTGGCCGGTTTGGCTCAGTGGATAGAGCATTGGCCTGCAAACTGAAGGGTCCTGGGTTCGATTCCAGTCAAGGGCACATGCCCAGGTTGTGGGCTTGATCCCCAGTGGGGAACTTGCAGGAGGCAGCCTATCCTTGATTCCCTCTCATCATTGATGTTTCTATCTCTCTCGCCCTCTCCCTTCCTCTCTGAAATCAATAAAAATATATTTAAAATAACACACACAAAAAAATAAAATAAATAAAGTAGATTTTCACTTTGGCCTCTGGATTTTCCCCTTCACGTATCCTTTACCCATTCTGAAATAACTTTGGAGGGCTGAAGCTTTGAACTGCCGCTGCTCTCTTTAAAGGAAGGATTTTAGGGACATATTTTGGGAACTCAACACTTAGAATCTTCCTGCATCCCTTTTGTTCTGTTTTAATCTGCACTATGATTGTCATGAGACTCACTTCTTTACTTAGAGCGTTATCAATAGCTGGGAAACCTTTGTTTTAGTTAGAGAGTGAGGATTGCACACTCCCAGGCCTTAAGACCGAATCTCTGCAGTAACTATATTTATAACATCTAGGCTCCCGTCCTTCTGAGTAAGTTTTATGTGTTATACATTCTAGAGCAGCGGTTCTCAACCTGTGGGTCGC
>NW_005339742.1:0-204 GCF_000412655.1 Myotis brandtii | reverse complement strand
ATAACTATGTATGGTGCCAGTTGGTTACCTGAAATATTGGGGAGAGGGGGCATTTTGTAAAATATATGATTGTCTAACCACTCTGCTGTACACCTGAAACTAGTACAAAATAACATTGAATGCAAACTATAATTAAAAAAATAAAATTAAAAAAAATTGCAAAATAAATAAATAAATGAGTGGTCTAGGAAGTCTTGTTGTCTG
>NW_005339741.1:0-417 GCF_000412655.1 Myotis brandtii | reverse complement strand
TGTTCCTTCTATCTGCTCTGTGAGAAGGCTCAGGGCCTGTCTGTGTATTCAGTGCCACTTTGTCTCCCCCTGGATAGATTATATTGGCACCTGCAGTTGGGGAAGCTGGAGTCTTGGTGCTCATGTGTTCACAGCTGAGGCAGCTGGTCCCTAGGCATTGTGGTTGTAGGGTCCCGGGAGGTATCCGAGGCCTCTCCTGTTGAAGGTAAGCCTGGGCTTCCAATCACAGCCCATCTTCCCTTAAAGATGGCACGGTCTTTGAGGCAGAGCAGCCGCTCCTGGAGAGATTACAGCAGCAGTAGAGGCTGAATAAGCTCCCTGGTCAGGGGAGCTTGGTCCACCAGTCGCCAATAGTCCTGTGGAATTTAGCTGTCCATCATTCACAAATACAGACACTCCCTGCACGTCCATGCACTC
>NW_005339740.1:0-241 GCF_000412655.1 Myotis brandtii | reverse complement strand
TTATTCATGGTGGCCAAGACATGGAAACAACCGAGTGCCCTTCAATAGATTATTAGATAAAGAAGATGAGGTACATATACACAATAGATGATTGGGCAAAGAAGGTGAGGTGCATGTACTACTGAGCCATAAGAAAAGATGAAGTACTGCCATTAGGGACAACACGGAAGGATCTTGAGACTATCATGCTAAGCGAAATAAGTTAGACAGAAAAAAATCAAGAACCATATGATTTCACTCA
>NW_005339739.1:0-233 GCF_000412655.1 Myotis brandtii | reverse complement strand
GCCACTTAAATCCCTTAGTATATGTACTATTTAGAAATATATTTATACCAGAGGCCTGGTGCATGGATCATGCACCGGTGGGGGCCCTCAGCCTGGCCTGTGGGGATCAGGCCGAAACCAGCTCTCCGACAACCCCCAAGGGTCCCGGATTATGAGAGGGCAGTTCTCGGGTGACGCTCCCTGGAATCAGGCTCCGTCCTCTCTGGTTCCAGATGCATCACCTGAGAACCGCA
>NW_005339738.1:0-239 GCF_000412655.1 Myotis brandtii | reverse complement strand
GGGCAGATAGGGGTGACCAGGATGGCAGGGCAGGGCACTATGGGGCAAGCAGGCCGACAGGGGAGGGCAGTTGGGGGCAACCAGGCCAGCATGGGAAGGCAGTTGAGGATGACTGGGCCAGCAGGGGAGCAGTTAGGCATCGTTCAGTCTGGAAGGGGAGTTGTTAGGGTCAAGCAGGCCGGCAGGAGAGCATTTGGGCATTCATCAGGCTGGAAGGGGAGTTGTTAGAGGGTGAGCAG
>NW_005339737.1:0-325 GCF_000412655.1 Myotis brandtii | reverse complement strand
AAAATGCTCCTTGCATCTAGAGTAGATCTTCCTAAAAAATGCCTCTCATATCACCAACCTTTCTCCCCCAACCCAACTCAAAAAATTCAATATTTTTCTGTTGATCTTAAAACAGAACAAAATCTTTAACCTCATTTCATAAGTCTCAACATAATCTGACTCCTACATTTCTCTCTAACCTTACCTCCCATCATTCTTCCTTTCTTCTCAAAACTCAAAAAAAAACAAAACACATTTTCTTAAGCACTTGCGTTAGACACGTTCCCTCTTGCTAGTTGGTGTGTCCTGTCTGATTCTATCTGAGCTGATATGCTCTTTTCCTAAT
>NW_005339736.1:0-543 GCF_000412655.1 Myotis brandtii | reverse complement strand
TTTATAGTTTTAATTATTAGGTCTGTTCCATTGTTTTGCTATTCTTTTAACAAATTAATATGTGATAATTCAAATGGTAATTACTTTTTTTGCCTGTCTTTTGTTTTTACTACTTTCTCTCTGACCCTTTTACATTTTTATCACATTTTTATTATTTTAGTTATTTTTCTCCCTTTCTTTAAGAAACATAACAAATTTTCAGTTGAGTTTTTTTTGCCTTGGTTATCTTCTAATGTATTCTCCATTTCAGAGATAATTTTATATTTTTCACCTGTTTCCTGGGGTTAATGAACATTTTTTTTCACTAATCTACTTGTTCTACTCTGTTTTTAGATTTTTAATCTGAGTAAAGGTGCCTTTATCATCACCTTCTTATTTGAGTGTATTTAATACCTTAGTGTGTTAACAGTTTTCTTCTGCTTTGTAATTGCTGTGTGTGAAGAATTCTCTTCAGTTCATGTGTAGAATTTTGTTTTTTTATTTTCTGCCATAACTCTGTAAAACTTCACTTTCTTCTTCTTCTTCTTCTTCTTCTTCTTCTTC
>NW_005339735.1:0-261 GCF_000412655.1 Myotis brandtii | reverse complement strand
ATGCTCCCTTGTAGGTAACTAACTGCTTTTCTCTTGTGGCTCTTAAGTTTCTCTATTTGTCTTTAACCTTTGGCATTTTAATTATGATGTGTCTTGGTGTGGGCCTCTTTGTTTTGGAATTCTCTTGTTTGGGACTCTCTGCACTTCCAGGACTTGTAAGTCTATTTCTTTCACTAGGTAGGGGAAGTTTTCTGTCTTTATTCCTTCAAATAACTTTTCAAGATCTTGCTCTCTCTCTTTTCCTTCTGGCACCCCCATAAT
>NW_005339734.1:0-593 GCF_000412655.1 Myotis brandtii | reverse complement strand
AAATACCACCCAGGTACTCATTAACTTAAAAATAGATTATTAAACTATGATTTATTAACTCAATGGAATACTTAAAGGCAATAAAAAGCAATGACCTAGGTAGGTTTCAACATGGATAATTTTTTTTTACGAATGTGATATTTATATTTACATAAAATTGGGTTCTTTAAATCCTGTTTTTTGTAATTTTTAAAAATTAACACTGTGGAAACTAAGTGGAAAAATTAATACAATTTAAGTAAGTTATGATACCAATTTATGTAAAGTCTATAAACATGAAAAACTATGCTGTCTACTATTCATGGTGTCTATACCTATATACTTTAGGAATATAAACTTTCACCTATATAATATATACTGAAATCAGGGTACTTTTTTCTTTGGTGAGGGAGGTGAGAGAAAGAAAAAAAATGAAGAAAATGGATAAACAACAACGCTTTGTTGTTTTTTTAACTCTGAAGTGTGACACTACAGAAGGATTTGCTAGATTTCTGTCCACTGTGTTATTTTCTGTACCTTCTTAATTTCATTTTTAGAAAGTAAAGTTTATTTTTACCAGTACCCCCGTGGCAAATGTATTTTCCATACACAAA
>NW_005339733.1:0-234 GCF_000412655.1 Myotis brandtii | reverse complement strand
AATTATTGAACGGCTGCCTCCTGCACTCCCTCAACTGTGATCGAGCCCGAAACCTGGGAATGTGCCCTTGACCTGAATAGAACCTGGGACCCTTCAGTCCATAGGCCGACGCTCTCTCCACTGAGCCAAACCGGCGAGGGCCAAACTTTGTTTTTTAAAGGCCCGGGGACAGAGGTGAACGTAGAGAAAGACTATGATGCTGTTCTAAGCTCACTAGCTTATTTAATCCTCAGA
>NW_005339732.1:0-532 GCF_000412655.1 Myotis brandtii | reverse complement strand
TCATAGCTTGCTGAGCTGCCCCCTCCTGTAGGTCTCTGCTGCCTGCTTGTAGCTTGTTGCCCCACCCTACTGCTGATCTGTAATCCCGTCGTTACGCAGTCGGTCCTTATGTAACAACCATTTGCATATTACATCTTTATTATATAGGATTTTTAAAATATGGAATGCTTCACCAGTTCGTGTCATCCTTGCATAGGGATCACGCTAATCTTCTCTGTATCTTTCCAACTTTGGTATATATACTGACAGCGTGAATACAGTTCTCAAATTCTAGTCTTTCCTCAGTGTCCACGTGGAATTGATTCCAGAAATCCCTAAGATACTAAAGTCCATGGATGCTCAAGTCCCCTATAAAAATGATTTGCATATAATGTATGCACATTACTCACCTCATATACTTTAAATCATCTCCAAGATGACTTATGAAGCCTAATACAATGTAAATGCTAGGTAAGTAGCTATTTCCCTGTATTGTTTTGGGATCAATTTTCTGGAAAATATTTTTCATCCATAGATGGATTATCTATGTGGA
>NW_005339731.1:0-1039 GCF_000412655.1 Myotis brandtii | reverse complement strand
CCTTTCAAATGTGTTGTAAAGACAACTTCTCTCTTTACCTGGATGATGTGACTCGGTTGGTTGTCATCCCTTGCACTGAGATGGTCCAATTGCAGGTCAGGACACATGCCCAGGTTGTGGATGAGGTCCCCAATGTTTCTCTCTCTCCCCCCTCTCCCTTCCTCTCTCTCTAAAATCAATAAAACATATTTTAAAGAAACAAAATACTCCTCTCCCAGTGTAGGTCTGGTCGTATCAGCCCTACCAGGGCACAGGGTGGTACTGTGCTGAAGCTCCTTTTTCTTTCCTTTCTCAGTTTACTTTTTATTTACAACTTCAAACAGGCATCTAGTGGTGGTTATTATTGCATCAGGTTAGTTTGGTTTAACAGTTCTTTACTCTGTCCCATGGCTGGTTTTCCCTTCTCTCTAATTTCAACATGTTCTCTTTCCCTCGGATCCAAATAATATTTCACCAAGAAAATTGTGTTCATCATAAAAATATCTTGTCTAAGATTTGGGTTTTTTTTAGGGAAATTGTATAGTTGTATAAAGAGTGAAGGGATTCTGCCATTCTATTACAGTTGACCCTTGAATAACATGGGTTTAAACTGCGCAGGTCCACTGACATGCGGGTTTTTTTCAAGCAATAGACAGTGAGCCCTCCCTACTCCCAGCCTTCACTACCAGGGATTTAACCAACTGCAGATCAAAACCAGTATTTCTTACTAACTCTTGGAAATCCGCAGGTGTGGAGGGTCCACCGTAGGCATTGTTTTATGGCATTTTATAAAAGTCACTGGAGCATCTGCGAATTTGGGTATCCACAGGGGTCCTGTAGACAGTCCCCACAGACACAAAGGGCTGACTGAAGTTTCCATGTGGATTCAAAGGTTATGTGTGGATTTCGTACTATGTTGGGGGTAAACTCTTCTTACTCCTGTGTTGGTCAAGTGTCAACCGTAGTTTTAGAAGTTGTTTTGGTTTTGAGTGACAAACACATTTTGTGGTTATTTGTATTTGGGTAGTGATGATTTAAAATATTAATAAAGAAAACTCAT
>NW_005339730.1:0-1040 GCF_000412655.1 Myotis brandtii | reverse complement strand
ATGGAAGATTCTGTGGATGGTTCAACTGGTATGTTTGCTTTGGCCATTTTCTTTGTACCAGTGGTTGTGGAACAGTGATTTTTTTAGTGGGTGGTTTAGATTACACAAGAGCATCAGAATAGTCCTGTTCTTAACAAAACCAGGAATAGGGTGCTGCCACCAGAGGAGGTGCTGGCCAGTATAGTCCAGGTTAAAAGTAGTAGATCAGGCCACTGGTGGGTTTACCTAAAAGAACGGATTCATATGCTTATATGTGCACATTAAAAATAAGGAATCAGCTGTTTATTCTAACAACTATGCTTAAAACATTTAACAGTGAAACAAACAGAGCTGTCTGGAAAGGGGGGGTGGTAGCTGCAGCTTCCATTGCTGACACCTTCCTTCTGAACTGTATTTACTCTGTCATGACTGCAGGGGGTCCCACTGCAGGCCCATGGACTGTGTATTCTCAGAGGGAATGTCATTCCCCAAACTCATAAGGAGGACCTGGGACACTTGTTAAACATACAGATTCCTAGGCTCTGTCCCAGACCCTCTGAATTGGAATCTCCAGGGGAGAAGCTGGGGATGCTCATGCTCAGGCAAGGTTGGGCACCCAGGGAGCAGAGCATCTACCCAAACAACTTCCATATTCAAGAGAATAGGAAGAGCAGGCTCCAGCTGGGGAGAGCCTTTCTCTAGTCGGCTTTCCAGGAAATTATACCTGGCAACGTGGAGAAAGGAAAACAAAGGAAAAAGGGCTTGGCCGGCGTGGCTCAGTGGTTAACCATGGACCTATGAACCAGGGGGCCACAGTTCGATTTCTGGTCAGGGCACATGCTCAGGTGGGCTCAATCCCCAGTGGGAGGACATGCAGGAGGCAGCCTATCAATGATTCTCTCTTATCATTGACTAGAGGCCCGGTGCATGAATTCATGCACAGGTGGGGTCTGGCTGGCAGTGGGGAGGGGTTGGCTGGCTGGCCACGCCCCCTGGTCAAACTCCCAGTGGAACTCTCAGTCAGGAGGACAGTTTGCATTTTAGCCTTTTATTATATAGGA
>NW_005339729.1:0-1887 GCF_000412655.1 Myotis brandtii | reverse complement strand
CAAAGGATGACCCTTTCCAAGGAAAGAGAATTAATCCTGTCTGACTGCCTTCAAGCTGGGACATCAGTTTTTTTCCTGCCTTCAGACTTGAGCTGAAACATCAGCTCTTCCTGGGTCTCCAGCCTGCTTTCCTTTGGACTGGAACTATACAGTCAGCTCTCCCAACTGCAGATCTTGGGGGTTGTTAGCCTCCATAATCACATGAACCAAGCCCTTACAATAAATATTTTTTCTATGCATATATACACCATATTGGGTCTCTTTCCCTGGCGAATCCTGGCTAATAGAGTGAGCCATGTAGATAATGGGGGAAGCAGAGGTATGTCAGTGGAAAGAGCAAGAGCAAAGGCCCTGAGGTAAGATTGTGGTTGACATGAACGAGGAACAGCTAGAGGAGAGGAAGTAAGGGGAGCAGCAAATGCTGAGGTCAGACTGTCACCAGGTCCAGTGGTGTAGGGCCTTGAAGGTTATGGAAGGACTTGGGGTTCATGCTGCAAAAGGTGGGGATTCATTGGAGAGTTTGAGCAAAGGAGTGACATGATCTGACATATTTTCAAAGGACCATTCTGGCTGAGGTGAAAACAAGGAGATCAGTTAAAAGGTCTTTACAATGATCCAGGACAGAGATGATAGTGTTTGAAGCAGAGTGGTGTTTACTGGAGGTGGTAAGGACTTGTTGATTTCTAGACATAGTTTGAAGCCAAGAGTATCTGCAGGAGGTTTGGATCTGGAGGGGTATCAGGGATAACTCCAAGTGCTTTAACCTAAGCACTTTTTTTTTTCTGAGGTGGGACAGGCTACCAAAAAAATGTGGGCTTGAGATAGGGGCTACGAGTCTGGTTTGGGATGCCATTGCACATCCAAGTACAGATGTCAGTAGGCTATTGGGTAGATGAGTGTGGAAATGCAGGGAGGTCCAGCCTGGAGGTGCAAATTTGTGAAGAATCAGTATATACGGTATTTAAATCATGAAGCTGGATGAGATCACTGAGCAAGTGAGAGAGAGACCAGAGGGGGCCCAGGACTGCGCCCTGAGGCCCTCCGACATTCAGATCAGGGTTTTTCAAGCTGAGGCTTTCAGCTCATTAGTGGATCATGAAATCTGCTTGGAGAATAATGAGGAGTCCTTTCTCTAGTGGCATGGAAAGGAATGGGAAATATCAGAGCACTTTGAATGTAGTTTCGCTTCATGAAATATTTCTCATACGTTTCTAAAACCTTTCTTGATATATGTATGTGTGTATATATTTGTGTGTTTGTGTATGTACATATGAATGTATATCTTTACCTCATGTTGTGTATACATTTGTATACCTACTCATGATGTAAGATATACTTTTTACAATGGATCATAATGATTTTTTTTTTCAAATGGAAAGTCACTGTTTTCAAAGCCCAGTGAAATACCCTGGCAGCTGAGCTCTGGGGAGATAGTGGTGAATTAGCCACTCCCACCGACCCCTCTGGGTGGACTGGGAAAGTGGAGAGGGCTGGCCAGTGGGCACAAGGGAAGACTGGAGCAGATGGACAGAGAGCATGGAAGTCTCCATGGAAAAGAAACAAAGGCCTTCTCCCCGAAGCCACCTTCTTTCAGACGCGTGTGGCTCCATTCCGGGTCCACGCGGGCTTTATTCACAAAGATTTATTTTGGTATCTTCCTAACGGCAAGCTAGCTAATCCCAGTAGAGCTGTGACCCCAGCCACTAACTTCACTTCTTGACACCTCCATTTCCATGTCTGTAAGATGAAGCTAATATGATCTTCTTGGGGATGTTATGAGGATTAAAAGGTAAAAAGCACTAAGTGCTTCATGGAAGATAGGTGGCAGCTGATGCTCTTTCATGCCCTGAAGCATTCCTGCAATGCCTCTCTGTGCCTGGCATCAAG
>NW_005339728.1:0-1383 GCF_000412655.1 Myotis brandtii | reverse complement strand
GGTTGAACTCCCGGTCTAGGGGACAATTTGCATATTATGTTTTTATTATATAGGATATGCTTAATTTTATATATATATCAGATGCATTCGGCGTTAGTAGAACATGTGAAACATAATTAGGGGTAATGAATATATATGGCAGGTTTAAGCATATATGTGCAACACATATCCCTTGATACGATCAATGTATAAACATTTGAGCATGTGTTAAGTATTTTTCTCTTTCTGCTCAGTGACTTATTGCAAACAATAAACCTAAAGTAGTTAATTTAGGATCTTAACGTCTTAGATACTATAAGTTGCATTCCAGAATCTCTTCAATTGTGCTAGAAAGTGGCTTTGAAGATGAAAAGTATAGAGGTGCTCTATCCACCAAACAGGATGTTTTCCAAAGCAATGTCAGCCCTCAGGATAGTGCATCCAAGTGGATTTGATTGTTGGCCTGAAAATGAGGTTCATTTGTTCATTTTCACCTATTAACTATTATTATTAATGAAAGTTGAATTTTATTTGGAGTGTCAGAATTCACTCATCATAATATTAATAAAAATATATAAATCTATTCCCCACAAGCATAATTTTAGTATAATCTAAGTATAACACTTATCTGGAATGTGTGGTAACTTGGTGACAGCTACAGCACAGCTTGACTCAGCAATCATTCCCATATATTTTGCAATTATTTTTAATCATAGATATTCAACAGTTCTTATAATGCCACGCTAAAAACCTGGGACATCGTTTCCTGATTTTTTAATCATCTCCTTGAGAAGTTCAATCTAGAAGAGAACACTGCTGAGCTGAGAGTGTCTGTGAATGAATAAAGATCTCTATAGATACATGTGCAGCATTATGAACATGCAGCTGTTCCTTCTTATTCTGACACCATTTTGAAAATCTGTGTTATTGATCACAATGAGGGGTGGGGAAGGAGAAAACCTCACGTCATTAAAGCAGACAACTCCTCAAGTTTTGTACTTTATCAGTGTTCTGTCATCACATTCTTCTGTGAATGACAGTAAATAAATATTTTCCTACCTCTGTGTATGTATAAAGAAATAAAATGCAAAATATCTTAAAACAATTTTCACTTTCTTTTATAATTGAACTAGATGCCCGATGCACGAAATTTGTGCATGGGGGGGGGGGCAAAGCCAGGCCTGCAATGATGCCAGCATCCCTCACCAGGGACTTCGGCCCGAGGCCCCTCCCCTCCCTTCCTTCCACATGGATGCTGCCTTGCTTCACAGTGAGCACAGCATTCCTCACCTCCGTGGACTCTGGCCCAAAGCCCCTGCCCTCCCTTTCCTCCGCCCGGCCAGAGTGAAAACACTGGGCTCGCATGGATCGCTATAAGCCCAGCATTCCTTGCCGCAGACTCCA
>NW_005339727.1:0-467 GCF_000412655.1 Myotis brandtii | reverse complement strand
ACTAAGGGTCCCTGAGGTCTGCTCCCCTGTCAGCTACTCCCCCTCCCCCTGAGGTTGTCTGGTCTTCCTCCAGAGCCTCCAAATAAAGACTGCAGGATGAGCCCAGGCTGGCCCAAATCCACAGTGCCGCCCATATGTTGAGTGTTCGGTGGGACAGGGTCACCAGGGTGGGGAGGATAGGGCTAGTGTTTCCCCTCGTTAGGGATCAAGCAGTCAGGCACTCAGTGAGGGGAAAGTAGCCCATGCTTCAAAGCCAAACCCCTCTACTTCCCCCTAAGGGGGCTCACTGCAGGTTCAGGTTGGGTACAGCCTGCCACCCCCTATTCAGGAACAAGTTGAGCTGCCCTGGGTGCAGGGGAACAGATTAAAAGTGCCTCTTGTTGAGGATGATGCTGGCCCAGACTGCTTTAGTGACTAATTTCTGATCGGTGAACAAATATTTGATATATTAGAGAATTTATCAGAGA
>NW_005339726.1:0-900 GCF_000412655.1 Myotis brandtii | reverse complement strand
TTTTGCTTCTCTCACTTATTTTTTAGAAACAATTTAAGTTCTTTAAGCGTGATTATGTGACTGCTATTTCCTTTCACTGACTTTGCCCTGTTGTTATTATTGAAGCCACCCTTGGTGAGATTCTTTGGTATGTCTTACTTCTTTCTCCTTGAATAAAATTCACATTTTCTTCCCAGATATGTATCTGTCATTTTTGTTAAATTCTGTGACAGTGAACTAATCTATTTGTGTTTACCTTATGAGATATCTCTAGCAAATTACAGTACTATTTATAGAACAAGATATTGCAAACACCTGCCATTTGTCCACAGGAATATAATCTTAGTGTTGTTTCTAGAGGCAACGGCAATGTGATCCAGATCTTACCTATCTTTTCACTCCATCTCACAGGCCATGAAAAAATAAACAGTTCATTAAGCTTGTCTACTTCTCCCATTGACAACATTAGCGGGAAGGCCCACTAATACATGTAAACATACAGACTTCTCATTGAGAGGAGTAAGAGCACAAATCATTACACAACAATTGCAGGTCCATTATGTGTTAATCACCATAATGGGTGAAACATGCGAAATACAGAATTAAAATATACACATACATAAACAGCAATGGGGTCTTTTTAATAGCGGAGCTCACAATCTAAACGAGAAGCATATTTTAGAAACACACACGATATTGAGGTTTTCTGTCTATTTATACATGCTATCCCCAATTTACTCTCAGAGCTCTTTGTTTATTTCTGCCCTGAATTGTCCCATTAAGAGATTCTTTTCATTACAGGGTCATTAAAAAATTATTTGCAACATAAAACTCAGATTACACAACAGTATAGTAACAAAATTCTTACGATAAAGGAAGTTGTGAATTACATCATAAATGCTAACAGAAGAAAGGACTGCT
>NW_005339725.1:0-1032 GCF_000412655.1 Myotis brandtii | reverse complement strand
AAACAAATTTTTTTTTTAAAAAAAGAAACAATCTTCTCTAAAGAGTACTCAGAAGCTCTGCTGTGTTTTTGAATTACTAAATTTCCTCCAATTCCCCTCTCCCTCTCTGTCCTGAGATTCTGAAACTCTTAGTGCCCCAATGCAGGCTTTGTTTGTAAAACTAAATCAAAGCAACTTCAGAAACCAGAAAGGTCAAGGCCCTCCTATCAAACCATCCTTATGCATACACTAAAAGCCTCATTATGCACACACAGCATCATAGGCCTTGGAAAATGTAGTCATTGTATCAGATTGTTCATATCTATAAATATATAATAAATAAACCTACTGCTTATTTATTATCATATTTATTTAATAATATATCATAATTTTACATTACATAATAAAATTTTTGTTTTAATAAATTCTCAGTATAAATAAACTATTTCTCAAGTTTCTCATGTGATCTTCTAATCCCCACATTTTAAAAGAAACTTTTTTGCCCAAAGATCTTGTTTCAAAAATTCCATAGGTCAACATTTTTTTTATCAAAAAATTAATATTGTAGCTCACTAATTTCATTATGGTGAAATTCTGAGCACTATATTACCAAACCAGTGATTCTAAAACTTTGATTAATGATAAAACATTTGTTCTCTTTTTTTGACTTCCTGTTAATATATTTATCTTTCAATTTTCTGTTTTTCAAGACAATGCCTCAAGTCTTAGATTATTCAGCTTTACGTCTTCTCGTAACAGATATTGCTACCACCATTTTCCTAAATGTATGGTAGTCTCTCAAATATTCATTGAAATATAAAGAGCAGTGAGGTGTCCAATGCAATGTTGCTGATAATATTAAAACCCAGACTCTGAAAACTTTTCCATTTATATTAAAACTGGAGGCCTAATGCATGAAATTCGTGCAAGGGGCTTGGCCCTCCCAGCCCCAGCGGCTTGCCTAGGCCCTCGCAGCCCCGGCTTTGTCTGGAAGGTCACCCAGAAGGACATCCGGCCTAATTAGCACATTATGCTTTTATTATTATAGATATG
>NW_005339724.1:0-254 GCF_000412655.1 Myotis brandtii | reverse complement strand
CCCCCCCCCCCCCCGCCCCAGCTTGGTTGTGTTGTGGCCATGTCCTTCGTCCCAGTGTGTGCCCCTGTGTTTTTTCCGTTGGAGCCCAATGCTTCCAAATGCGTAAGCCTGCCTGCATCCCCCCGAAATGGTTGCTTGAGTGTGACCACGTGGCAGGTCAGCTGGTGCTAAGGAGAAATGTGTCTTCCCATTTGTCATGTACCCTGAGGCCCGTGGACCCCCCTGTCCATTGTGCCGTGCATTTTTTTGCTCCC
>NW_005339723.1:0-798 GCF_000412655.1 Myotis brandtii | reverse complement strand
ATAAAAGAATGCATCAAATCTTTAACATTCCATTTCAAAGTTCAATTGTTTTGACACTGTCCTGTGAGAGAAGATAACCAGTTAACTCCTGTGATCAAAGATCTTTATAAAGACTTTTCTAGTATATTTACAATATATTTTAATTAATCTCCTAGATTGCAAACTGTAGACCAGAGAGTAGCTATAATAAGGCTTCCCTTGTTGCAGCTGCCTTTTTCTGCAGGACAGGCAAAGCTGAGGTCTCCATGCTAAACTACTGGCAGGGGTTTCTGTGTAGGCAGGGGGTTCTTTAACATATTTTACTTAAATAATAATATAACCAATTTTACTCATCAAATTCGTGAAGATAAATATTACTCAAGTCTGTCAAAAATGTGGGCAGGCACACAATCATATGTCGCTGAAAGTGTATATGGCAATATTTATAGAAAGAATCTTCAAACCCTTATGCCCAGGGATGTCACTTCTATTTAACAATTTTCTTAGTAAATGTTCATGAGTGGGGAGGGCTGCGGAGAGGAAGAAAATTCATAGACTTTGAGCTGGAATAACTGGACATATGATAGTGTCTCCTTTAAAAGCACCTTTCAGGCACTCGCTAGACCTTGGGACCTCAGCTGCCTCAACTGGGGAAAAAATGAAAAACGCAGCTAAAGCTTCTCCCTCGGTCCGGCCTCCTGTTTCTCCTCGAGTCAGACATCAGAGACCGCCCCACTGGAGAGCGCGGAGCACGCATGCGCGGGAACGCGGCCGGCTCCTGGGGGCGGGGCCTGCTTCTGGGGGCGGGGCCTGCCCTGC
>NW_005339722.1:0-256 GCF_000412655.1 Myotis brandtii | reverse complement strand
GATTCGCTTCACTTGACATTAGCCAGAGTGACTTTTTTCCCCCTCGAAGGACCCATCATATTTTGGGAACGTGAGCCTGTAGCCATCAGACCTAGTCTGCTGAAGTCATTTGCCAGCCTTTGAGTGGGGTGGGGGGCAGAGGTGGGGACTTTGAATAACAATATTCCAATCCCTTTGAACAGAAAGGGGGCTAATTTATTGGATGAGAGGGCCCTTTAAGGCAGGAGTCCTCAAACTTTTTAAACAGGGGGCCAGT
>NW_005339721.1:0-760 GCF_000412655.1 Myotis brandtii | reverse complement strand
ATTTGCATCTTTCTCTTTTATTAGTGTAGATGGAATTATGAATTAATCATCCTGAAACATTCAGCAACTAGAAGCTTCAGTATCACAATTTTGAGTTTTGGAATTTAACTGTTTTTTATAACTTGGAGGGGTTCCAAATGAGATCAATAAAAATGAAACCTGGGTTAGAAAACAGGCCCTTAAGAGGGAAGGGATGAAACTTAAAAAATCATCCTGTGTATGATGCTTAAGAAAGGTTAGCCTTTATGAGACAAGGGGTGGGATTGAGTCCCATAGCCCATGCTTGAATGATAGAAGGAAACACATCTCAGTTTCTTCTTGAGTCAAGGCAAGAGTTAAGTATAGCTTTTCCTTGCACTGTGTATTTCTCCAGCAGGGTCCAGAAGGCAAGACTAGATCCACATTCTTTCAATAATGTCATCCCAGAGCTTAGGAAAGTGCCCAGTCCATACTGATGTTCAATAAATGATTGCTGAATAAAAGGATGAGCTCTAGACTAGACTGTATTCATTTCAGTGACTTATTGAATGCTACTTCTTACTCACCCTTCAGCAGAAGAGAAACATTTCAGGAACCCCTAATACATACATAGTAATCTACAGATTTTACTTGTAATCGATATGTTTTTAGTTTAAAAAACTTACTAAGTGCTTTTAAATTTAATAGAATTATAAAATTATGTCTAATGCTACTGAAAATATTGAGTAATATGCAGAAAAGATGGATAAAACAATAATGGAGCATAATTAGAAGTATATGT
>NW_005339720.1:0-582 GCF_000412655.1 Myotis brandtii | reverse complement strand
ATCACTGTGCCACTGCAACCTGAAAGGTTTATGACATCAGTAGGAAGGCAGTGAGTCACCTTATGGAAAGTTTGGGTATTTAAAAACGTAGATTTGAGGCCTGGTTCTTGATGTATTAGTAGTGTGACTGGGCCATTTGCTAATCTCTTCCTGCCTCTATTTACTCACTTATAAATTGGAGATAATGATACCTATCTCACAGGATGGTGAGATGAAATGATATATGCACAAGGCTCAGTAGGAACTCAATATTTATAGCCATCGTTAATATTGAATAACACTACTTGCCTTTACAAAATACATTTATGCTACCTTCAGGTGTAATATTAGTTGCAATTGTGATAACTACAAAATAATACTGATAATTAACACTTGTAGAGTTCTCTTAAGATTTCTAAGGCATTTTAGCATCTATTTCATTTGATCAAACCTTTTAGGTAGGTAAGGAAGTAGTTATTATTCCCACTTTATAGATAAAAATTAAGACTAAGCGCAGGTGGGTACAAAGCTCCAGTTGTAAAATAAACAAGTAATGACGATGCAACGTACAGCATGGTGACTGTACTTAACAATACTGTAGTG
>NW_005339719.1:0-534 GCF_000412655.1 Myotis brandtii | reverse complement strand
GGAATTGGCCAGAATAGGCTTGGCCACTGCAAGCACGTGAAACCCTGATATTTAAATTTCTGAACAAAGGGCGTGCCCCCTCTCGGCTCTTGGTCCCCTTGGGACTGCTGCTGCAGGGGGAACACCCCTCCGCATTGGCCCACAAGGCCCATGGGCCATGGGGACTCCACACGATGGACTAATGGACTTTAGTTAACTGGATGCTGGACTGGATCCAGTTGAAACATGGAATGGAAGCTCTGGATACTGGCGCTTCTTTTCCAAGACTGGGTGAAAGCGCACGGGACTTTGCAACCTGAGGGATATAACTCCATGCCAATAAAATCCATTCATTCTCCCGTGTGAATCTTAGAATATTCTTTTTTTTGAAGATATCACAAGAGCCACCCCCCGCCCACTTGTGTCGGGGAAATTGGACCCCCTAATTTCTCCAGTAGCAGTAACAGTGCTCTGACCTTAGCAAAGGATGTGGGTAACCATAATTACCTTTCTCTTACACTGTCAGTTGCTCAAATATACTCATATATACTGATG
>NW_005339718.1:0-325 GCF_000412655.1 Myotis brandtii | reverse complement strand
GGACTGCCAGTTTGGCCCAATCCCTGCAGGCCACGCCAAGGGACTCCACAGTGCACGAATCCGTGCACCGGGCCTCTAGTAAAATACTGAATGTGTATACACCTAACAACAAAGCTTAGAAATCCAGGAAACAAAAATTGACCAAACTAAAGGGAGAAACAGACAAATCTGCCACTATAGTTGGAGGGATAGAGAAATACAGGGAGTTGAAGAGATAGAGACACAGAGGGAGAGAAAAACAGGGACAGAGCCTGGGAGATAGAGGTGGCTGGACTGTAAGAGGCTGACGAACCTGAGACAGGGAGGAAGGAGATGGAGCACCCCC
>NW_005339717.1:0-1105 GCF_000412655.1 Myotis brandtii | reverse complement strand
CCCTAGCCCATGGAAGGTAGGCAACAATTATTGAAGGGATGATGTCATTCTGAGGGAAATGATTCTTCCAGGAGACCATGGAATGGCAATAAATCTCCTAGTCCCTGAAAACATCTCTCATAGTAAACAAGAGAGGAAAAGAAGTAGAGCAGCTTCAAGGCTCAGCATTACCGCTCCGTAGAAGGGGAGTGAGGTGTAGGGGCAGTTCCCAGACATGTGTCCAAAGCCCATCAAGGACCTAAAGGCCACATCCTGAAAGCAGGTGACCCAGAGTCCTCTCTTCAACTCTTTCAGAGCTTGTTCTCTCACACATGCCTCGTCCTGAGCTTATTCAGTCTTGGAACATGAAGCCCAAGCCCCAAACGAATTGGACCAAATGGTCCTCCAAGAGTGGCCTAGACCTACCTCTTCAGCCTCCCCTCCCACCACTCCCCCACTCTTAGTCTTGAGAGATGCTAAATTGCTTTGGGTTCATAGATATACTGCGCTGGGCCATCCTTCCCTGCCTTTACTCTGGTATTCATGCTGTCTAGAGCACCCTTCTCCCCTGCACACCTGCACCTCTCACCTCAACCCCAAGTCTATACCCCTTTCACCTGGCTGACTCCTTCTCAGGCTTCAAGATTTATCGGAGGTGTCACCTCTCCAGGGAGCCTTCCTTGAATCCCTAGGAAAAAGTAAATGCTTCTCCCTTGGTCTGCCAGAGCCTCAGTATTTACATCTACTATCACTCTCTTTCCTGAAAGTAGGAAAAATCTGTATTTAATGTCTGCTTCCCCAGTGCTCCCCATACCCATGCACACATATTCACATAGAACTATATCCTCCTCAGGGCGAGGACTCCTGTGTGATGCTTGTCGAGCTGAAGCTTTTGATGGATTTGCAGACAAAGGAGCTCCAAGTCTGATGAAGGAAATGCTGTAGACACCTCACAGGGAAGGGAGAGTGATCAGAATGAGGCCTGAAGAGGCCTGTGGGTGGCAGAACAACAGAGTGAGCCAATAAGGCGGAGCCACTCTGGAAGGCTTCCTAGAAAAAAAGGACTTCCTCTTAGAGGAGATTAGAATCCTGTTCTCAATAACATTGAATATAGCCTGGCCAGTGT
>NW_005339716.1:0-420 GCF_000412655.1 Myotis brandtii | reverse complement strand
TCATTTGTTAGAAGCTCCTCAACATTAGATGACAAATACCTTTATAGTTGTGATGACTGACAGCTCTGCTATTTCTAAATGCCTATCTCATTCCTGGTCTATAGAGAACATGTGATGAGTTAGAAGTAACTATGTAATGAGTATGTTGCAGACAATGTGTTTTCTGAAGAAAAAAAAAAAGTAGGTGAATTTATTCATTTCAATAAATTCTAACAAGTGAAAGTTCTGTTTAACATTTCATATAAGTGTTTCACCTTTCTCTGGTTGACCTGATTTGCCACTGAAGATAGGGGCAGAAAAAATAGAGGTTCCAAGTGTTAGAGAAATTTTGAAAAACTGATGTTATTATCACATACTTCTATAAATATGCAAATATATATATATGTTATATATATCTACACTAATAAAAGAGAAACATGG
>NW_005339715.1:0-819 GCF_000412655.1 Myotis brandtii | reverse complement strand
CCATCCTGGCCAGGGCAGAGTATATTCTTGTTTTATTGTTTGTTATTTATTGTATCTTTTTTCATACCAACGACTCTAAACATACTTTTGACACAACTTATATTAACTCCTACCATTTTGTAATCTCTCTTTCTGCCTTTCCAAGCCCTCAATGGAGTCATTGATTTTCCTTCCTATACAATAGATTATATTTTTCATAATTTTATATGCACTGTAAGTTGTGTGCTTTTTAATAAATACTGGTTTTCCTCATGCTACACAGTTATTTGGAGACTCAACCCTAATGCTTATTTAAATAGTTAATTTTGTTATTGCTGAGTAGTATTGTGTTCTATGGATAACCACTTTATCTCTTGATCTTTCTATGATTTTAATTCAGGTTCGTGGTAATATAAATAAATCTGCTGGGAATATTTTCGTTCATTTCCCTATATAGTTATATGTTTTCCTTTTCAAACTGTTGCAGTGTAGGTGAATGTTTTACATTTTAAGAGATGCGGAACTGTGGTCTAAAATGGTAGTTCTTTTTGCCTTCCCACCACCCACAGTAAAGAAAACCCCAGTGCCTCCATAGCCCTGAGAGCAATCACAATGGTCAGTTGTTTTAAATACAAGCCCTGGAATGAGCATAATGTTAGCCCACTTTCATTTAATTCCTTTTCCCTAAGAATCTGTGATGGTGATAATTTTTTCATGCACTTATTTACAGTGTGTTTATCTCCTTTGTGTAACTATCCAGAATGGTTTACGTAGTTTTAAATGGGTTTGCTATTTTAACCAAAAGGAGGGCAGTGCAGCGCAGCATCTAACACATATGTT
>NW_005339714.1:0-255 GCF_000412655.1 Myotis brandtii | reverse complement strand
TCAACCACTTCAAGTTATCGCTCAGTACTTTTTACCTAGTGACTTCCCTTTTCTAGAGTGGGACCCAGAGATTTCTAGTTACAGGGATATTTTTTGTTTGTTTATATTTCATTGTTAACTGATTATTGGAATAAAATCTAGAAATAAAAGTTTTCAGGAGAACTTAAAGATTGCCTCATTAAATGAAAATATTGGAAAGATTTTATTAGCCTTGTTTGGGGTTTTTTCTTATGCCAATTTGGTTCTTAATAAGAA
>NW_005339713.1:0-1064 GCF_000412655.1 Myotis brandtii | reverse complement strand
TCTCTCTCCCTTTCCCTTCCTATCTGAAATCAATAAATATTTTTTAAAAAAGAATAAAAATAGTGTTAAGCACAGAGAACACAATAGTAGCCCTCTGTGTGGGGTTCCTCCTCGCAGCCAGCCCTGTGCTGAGTGAGAGCACGTGCGGTCCACGCACTCCTTCCTCCACCACCTGCGTGGATGTGGAGGGCAGGAGGCTTGGAGAAGTGGTCGGCTGGCGAGCAGCCGAGCTGGGAATGAGAGCCAGGGAGGGACGTCTCTCTGCCGTGAGGTAGGCTCCAGGGACAGGGACTGGAAAGATGGACTTGGGGGGACAGGGCGCACCTGGGCCGCCCCGCTGCAGGCCACAGCCTTCTCAGCCCGCAGGATCCGCTTCACAGCGCCCAGCTTCATGGCCTCGACCTGGGCGTCGGTCAGGGGCTTCAGGACATCACTCAGACGGAAGATCTTCTTGCGGCCCCCGGCACCCGCCAGCCTACGTGGGAGAGACGACAGGGACACAGAGCCTCAGAACTCCTTTCCGGAGCTCGGGCCCAGCCGTGACTCTCCAGGCCACGCAGAGACACCGCACACTGCCTGCCTGACGCCCCTGTGACCCTGAGGCGCGGCAGAGCACGGGGTAACGAGGAGGAGGAGGAGGAGAAGGTTCTCGTTTGTGTAAAGGGTGTCGCAGGAGAGCGGCCACGAGGAGGCAATGAGGGAGCGGAGATCTGGATGAAGAGAGGGGACGATTCGCACAAATTCTAGGCAGAGAGAACAGGAAGTGCAAAGCCTTCAAGTGGAGACCGAGAGGGGAACAGAGAGCCTGGAGGGGCGGCAGACCAGGCATGGCCCCGCTGACTGGACACAGGGCAGGGACCAGCTGGATGTTGGGTCTGTGAGGGAGGTAGTAATGAGGACAGTGATGGTCACAACCAGCAGCACTTACGACACGTTAGGAACCATGATCACTCTCAACCCGAAGTTAATTATCTAACCATGACTGTGAACTCCATTTAATTCTCTCTTGATCCTTAGAGATCGATAATATCCCAATTTTATATATAAGAGGATGTTTTTATGCA
>NW_005339712.1:0-596 GCF_000412655.1 Myotis brandtii | reverse complement strand
TCCTTTGTATAATTTCCTTCCCTTGCATATCAGCTCAACCTAATCACTTGCTTAGAATATGATAATGATGAGTATACAAAAGACCCTGACTTTTATCTTACTCTCTCCCTGGCTTTTGTGTGTGTGCCATTTGCTGATTCATTTTCTTTTTAAAACATTTTAAAACTACAGTTTACATTCAATATTATTTTTGCATTAGTTTCAGTTGTACAGCATAATGGTCAGAGGAGGGACACTTTATAAAGTATACTACTGTCTACCTGGGTTTCCTTGTTTGCTTGTTCTGATGAAACAAGCCTGAGAGTACATGTGGTGAGGAACTGAGGGTAGCATCTGGACAAGCATGAGCAGGGAACTGGAGCCCCCAGTCCAATACTTTAGGAGGAAATACATGCTGCCAGCAACCATATGAGTGAGCTTAGAAGTGAGTCCTTCTCAAATTCAGATGGGTCTGCAGCCTATGTCAAGGTTCCTAACCCACAGAAAGGGTGAGATAATAAAGGTATGTGTCATTTTACATTGCTTAATCGTGAGGAAATTTGTTATACACCAGTAGATAATACATGCAGACATAAACAGAGATACAGATAATATAT
>NW_005339711.1:0-200 GCF_000412655.1 Myotis brandtii | reverse complement strand
AAAGTATAAGACTACATACTTTCAAATATGAATCCCTACTTAAAGTATTTCTAATGCCCAATCTACTTTATAATTCCACTCTACTTATTTTCCAATACCTTCAAATACCTACACTTTCTAATATTTATCCTGTATTTTATCAGCTGCTTTAGTAAATCTTTCATGCTTTTCAAACCAGTTTCAAACTTTTCTTGTCTTAG
>NW_005339710.1:0-651 GCF_000412655.1 Myotis brandtii | reverse complement strand
CCCTGGCTGGTTTGGCTCAGTGGATAGAGCCTCAGCCCGAGGATGGACGGGTTCCGGGTTCAATTCCGGTCTAAGGGCACGTACCTGGGTTGCAGGCTCCACCCCCGGCCCTGGCTGCAGGCGGGAGGCAACCAATCGAGGTGTTTCTCGCACATTGATGCTTCTCTCTACCTCTCGCTCTCTTATTCTCTCTCTCTCTCTTTCTCCCCCTCCCTTGGGGGAAAAAAAAAAGATTGTTCTCTGTTTCTCTCTCTCTCTCTCTCCCTCTTTCTCTCTCTCTTCCTCCTCTCTTGGGGAAAATAAACATTTTCTCTCTCTCTCTCTCTTATTCTCTCTTTCTCTCTCTCTTCCTCCTCCCTTGGGGAAAATAAAGATTGTTCTCTCTCTCTCTCTCTTATTCTCTCTTTCTTCCCCACCCCAACCCCCCCAAGCACGATGTTTCGCTGCGGCAGCATCTCTGCTTTTCGCTCGCAGCCCTGCGAGGGACAGAGCGTCCCCTGACAGGAACTGATAAGAGGCGTCATGTCAAGTCCGCGGGGCACGGCCCTCGCGCTTAGGTCACCGCTGGGCTGCGAGGGAAAAGGCCTCGTCCACAGAAGCACGTTCCGCGTTCATTCCAGACACTGTCCTGGGGGCACGAGCCGTCCAGCG
>NW_005339709.1:0-236 GCF_000412655.1 Myotis brandtii | reverse complement strand
GAGAATCATAGATCGGCTGCCTCCTGCACACCCCCCCATTGGGGAACAAGCCCGCAACCCAGGCACGTGCCCCTGGCCAGAATCGAACCCGGGACCCTTCAGTCCACAGGCCGAAGCTCCATCCACTGAGCCAAGCCAGCCAGAAATGTGTGAGTTTGTTTTTCGCTTTTCCAGGTCTTCTATTTTCTCTAGACCTCATTCTTTCTCATTTTTTATTTGTATGTTAATATAATTAT
>NW_005339708.1:0-223 GCF_000412655.1 Myotis brandtii | reverse complement strand
CATTTCCCTGGATTGCTCATCATTACTGTAGGAGATGGTGGAAAAGAGCAGTAAGGCCGAAACTGTCACAGAGCTTCTGGTCTGGCTCACACCAGTTGACACCAGTGGCCCTGAGATTACCGTTTACTCTGCATCTTCATCCTGTTCCTTGAGTTTTCTATTGAGTTCTTCACTGAGTCAGTTGTGCATGGCACAGGGCAGTTTTAGAGTTTTACTCTTACAG
>NW_005339707.1:0-808 GCF_000412655.1 Myotis brandtii | reverse complement strand
TCCTCTCTGAAATCAATAAAAATATATTTTAAAAGGAGATTATATTTGCATCAGAGTTCAATGGCATATTGCAATACAAGAAAATAATTGAGAGAGAGAGAGAGAGAAAGAGAGAGGATTTGCCTACCACAGAAAGATCTATCTAATTCTCCTGCCACACACTTTCACATCCCCCTACAGTTCTGCATAACTGGATCTTTTGACTTTGCTCCAGTTTCCTGACATTCTCAGACATGAAATGGGTGTTATTTAACAACAAAGATCCTCTGACCCAAGGCACTGGTCCACCTAGATGTTCATTTTGCCTCTAAATTAAAGTTTTTCCAGTCATCATGAACATGTTTCCAGAGTTGACATACTTGCTAGTGTTCTGGAACAGATCCCAGGACCATTGACATGTGGAAAAAACTAACCCACCCAAGTATTCCCACTCCTGATTCTGTAGGATCTGCTTCACATACTTGCATGTTGCCCACCTGGCAGGGCTCTGCTGAGATAACCATTAAAATCACCATTACATCTTCCCTGCCCTCTGGACATTGGGCTGGATTGTGGGTTGGTCTGCTCTTAACCATGATCTTGTGCCAATTCCAAACTCCTTTCTTCTTTTCCTTCCAACCTATTTTTTTAAATGGTGTTCAATCTCAGAATATAATGCTTACCTTCCAGCTACAAAACAGGTGTATAAGTAGTGGCCCAATTCATGCAACCTTTCAAGACTGTTCACATGGAAAATAATATAGTAATTAACAAATAACAATACAAGAATAAACTTTATTTCACATATTCACAACTGTAAACCTATTTT
>NW_005339706.1:0-1148 GCF_000412655.1 Myotis brandtii | reverse complement strand
TATATATATAATGTATTTTTATTAATCTCTATAATATAAGATTTATTATAATTCAAGTAAGGATGATAGAATAGTGAGAAAGAATAAAAAGAGTAATCCACTGCTGTATAAACACTACTTAAAAGAGCACTATGTGTGGGAACATTGTTTAGTGACAGAAATATGTACATAAAAAAATTATAACATTGTTCTCCAGGGTCCAACACTTTGATGCAGTGAAAAGTAAGCAAATACATTATAACACAGCGTGGACATTTTACTAACGTACATGCTAACCAAGTAATATGGGAGCCTGAAGGGGAAGCAACTCATTCTGCTCGCCAGTGCTTGATATCATTGATTACTCAGGTATTTTGGCTTGACAGAATCTGAAACTCTGACTATTGTATTGATCAGTTGATTTAAATAATTCATTGGATATCTGGTGTTTGTGTTTTATAATAGAGATGAAATTGTATCTAAACAAAGAACATAGATTACTGCATTTCAACTCTCTGTACTTTATTTGCATTAGTACTGTAATCAATTAGGTAGAAAGTTGAATTGTTCTTTAAAAAATCTTTTCTTTTTACCAATTCTGAAAAAAAACGAATGGACTCATGTATTTTAGGAAAGGCAAATTGCTTCACGGGTGAATCTGAGTATATGGATAAGACATGTTGTATTAGATATTCTGTCTTTATACATGTGCATATTTATCAATATCTCCTCTGTGGCTGGTTAGTGAGGTTGCTTGGAACACCATGTTAATAAGATCAAAGTCATGGATTTGGGCTTCCCTCCCTTTGTGCTATAGGTAAAATAGATTTTTTTTTTCATCTGAGCTGACCTTCTTGCAAATACCTGCATCTGTTCACAAACAAAGGTACTTTAAATAAATCAATGCAAATCCATCAGCAGCACTTACACCTGGCATTGAATAAGTCACTCAGATAAACTTATTTGCAAGCAAAATAAGATGAAAAGAATGTCCTGCAAATGCTGAGTGCAATTTTTTTCAAAGTAATTTGCAAGCCATTTGAGGAGAAGGTGGTGTATTGTATTCTTTATGTCCCTTACATCCACTAATGTAGTATTATATACATCTACATATGTCTGTTGTTGGACAAATGACTATAATGCAATACAAATGTCTCTACTTCAAATAA
>NW_005339705.1:0-371 GCF_000412655.1 Myotis brandtii | reverse complement strand
TTTTTTTTTGCTTTTGTTTTTAATTTAATTTAATTTAAAAATTGAATTTCTTTGGCTGATATTGGTTAATAAAATTATATAGGTTTTAGGTGTACAATTCTATAATACATTATCTGCATATTTTATTGTCTGTTCTCCACCCTAAGTTAGTCTCCTTCCAACACCATTTACCCCCCTATACCCTCTTCTGCCTTCCCCACCCCCTTTTCTCTCTTGGAACCACTATACTGTTTTCTGTGCTTATGAATTTTTTTTGGTCTTGTTTGTTGACATTTATAGAACATTTATCCCAAATCTGCAGAATATACATTCTTCTTAAGTACATGGGTCATTCTCAAAGATAGACCAAATGTTAGAACACAAAACAAATC
>NW_005339704.1:0-410 GCF_000412655.1 Myotis brandtii | reverse complement strand
AAATAGCTACAATCCATTGAGTGCCTAAGATACACAAGGTTCCGATGGCATAACTGCATGGATTCCTCACCGAGTCCCCGAGACAACCCTGTCAGGTGCTGTTATTATCCCCAATTTCTAGGTGAGAACACTGGAGCACAGAGAGGCCTCGTTGCTTTAGCATCATCACACACAGCTGCCAGGTGGCCAGGCCAGGATGTATACCCAGACAACCTACCTTTGAGGTGCAAAGCTTTCTTCCTTAGTTTGGAATTGCCCAGGGGCAGGGCCTGAGGCAAAGCAGTTTATTGGAGATGTGACCCCAGAGAACACTGATAGGGGATGGAGTTAACTCCATGGGCAATCAGGCCTTCATCCAACTAGGAAGCCCTGGGAAAGAGTATAAACTTGCACCTCAGGGTTATCCCACC
>NW_005339703.1:0-509 GCF_000412655.1 Myotis brandtii | reverse complement strand
GTCCAAACCAAGCCTTATATCCCGAAATCCCTTTCCCTAAGGAGTACACAGTAGATAGTGTCTGGAGTCTGACAATCCAAGTTCAAGTCTTCATTCTGACACCGTTTAGCCATGTAAGTATGTGTAAGTGAATTAAATATTCCTGTATCTCAGAGAAGACTGGTTTGAAAATTAAAGAAGACAACGCTTCAAAAGTGTTTAAAAGAAAGCTGTTCAGTAGTTTTCACTATTGTTATTACACTAGAGGCCTGATGCACGAAATTCGTGCAAGGGGCTCGGCCTCTGCCACCTCTGCCTCCTCTGCCATGGCTTTGTCCAGAGGACGTCTGGTCTAATTAGCATATTATGCTTTTATTATTTTAGATTGATCTCTTTCTTAATTCCAAACTAGGTATGGCCAATTTCAAAACTGAATATGACCCAACACATGTTGACAACATTTAACCCATGGGGACTCACCTCGAACAAAATATTTGAGAGTGTTAGGCTACAAGCAAGTTTTGAAAACA
>NW_005339702.1:0-320 GCF_000412655.1 Myotis brandtii | reverse complement strand
CAATCAGATGAGTTGGTAAGATTATCTTGGATATCTAGGTGGGCTTGGATATGTGTGGAAATTTGTTATAGAGACCATAGGAAATGAATGTCATAAGTCTGTCTCTCTCCTCGTCTCCCCCAGCTCCACAAATGACACTCCATTCAATCAATTGTTTAAATTGGAAAACTGATGTTTATCCTTGATTTTTCCCTCCTGCTGTCCCTCACATTGACTCCATTAGAAAAACATGTCTTTTCCACTCTGATATTTTGACTGCTTGCACTCTCTTCTACATACTGCAGCCACACTCACCTCCCTTGGTTCTTCTATGCACCCAG
>NW_005339701.1:0-705 GCF_000412655.1 Myotis brandtii | reverse complement strand
GCTTTTCCTGGAGAGGGAAGGATGGTTTTGGAGGGACAGTCAGCAGGACCCAGCAACCGGCCTGCCCCTCGTCAGCTCCCCATCACCCTAGTTTCTAAACGGGTGTTCAGTGACATCCGCCTCCCTCTTTACTCTTAGCTTGTTAAGAGCCCTGAGTAACTACACCTAATCATGAAGCTGCAAACCCAGCACTCTGCAAGAAAATGGAGTGGAAGCGCTCTTAACTGACCAGTTTAGTGAACACCCTGCATTTCCTGTTTTTATTTGTATTCACCAACCTTTGACTATGGAAAATCTGAAACATGTTCACACATAAACAGAAAAATATAATGAACCCCCAAGTCTCCCAGAAGTAGGATTGCTGAGTCAAAGGGTTTGTACTTATATTAGTACATATATAATTATGCTAGGTGTTACCAATTCCTCCTCTCTACAGGGGGGAGGGCGCAGTAGAGGGTGGGGAGGTGGAAAGATGTATAATTTGCATTCCTACCACCAGATGAGAGTCTAGTTCCCCACAGCCTCAACAACATCATATGTTGTCAACACATATGGTATATCCCTGCAATTTGAAACTGTATTTTCTTATGAGTGAGGTTGAATAATTTTCATTACAAGCCATTTGCATTTTTTTTCTGTGAACTGTGTGTTCATATTTCTAGACCATTTTTTCTATAGGGTTGTTAATATTTTAATTCTCTTTTT
>NW_005339700.1:0-483 GCF_000412655.1 Myotis brandtii | reverse complement strand
AACAGATGAAACCAATTTTAATAATATGGCTTATTTATCCCAATACCTCAAAAATATTCATTCAAACATATAATCAACATAAAATTATTAATGAAACACTTACATGCTTTGTTCAACTAAATCTTCAGAACCCAGTGTGTGTATTCCACGTGCTGCACTCAGGGCGGAGCCACGTTCCAGGTGCTGAGGAGCCACATGTGGCTGGAGGCTGCCGCATCGGACAGCACGGCCCTATGCGGTCTAGACCCCATTACCTCTCGGACATAATGTTTACTACTGCTCCCTTCCCCTCCCACTCTGGCCACCCTGGCCTCCCTGCTAGTCCTTAAACAACCCAAAAGGTTTGCAAGGGCCTTTGCAGCCGCTGTCCGCTCTTCCTTCCTGCCCTCCACCTGTGGCTTATCACTCACCCCCTCGGGTCTCTATTCACGCACCCCAGTGCAGAAGCTTTTGGAGATCCTGCGTAAAACACGCCGCCGCTGA
>NW_005339699.1:0-322 GCF_000412655.1 Myotis brandtii | reverse complement strand
ATAGACTAGTGGCCTGGTGCATGAAATTTGTGCACAGGGGGTGTTACTCAGCCCAACCTGCATCCTCTCCAATCTGGGACCCCTGGCTCTTAACCACTCACCTGCCTGCCAACCTGCTCACCCCCAACTGCCCCCCTTCTGGCCTTCTTGCTCCCAACTGCTCCCCCCCTCCCTGCCGGCCTGATTGCCCCCAATTTCCTCCGCCCCTGCTGGCCTGCTTTCCCCCAACTGCCTTCCCCTCCTGACCTGATTGACTCTAATTGCCTCTGCCTCAGCCCCACCACCTGGCTTTGTCTGGAAAAATGTCCAGAAGGTCTCTGGA
>NW_005339698.1:0-800 GCF_000412655.1 Myotis brandtii | reverse complement strand
AAAAGCTTATTTCTCCACACAAGAGATGGGACTAGGTCATGTGGAAAGTATTTTCTATACATACTGAAAAGGAGAGAAGTGTTCCAGGGGAAAGGAGGAAGTGAAAGCTGTTGAGCAGAATTCAATATCCTCATCAGAGAGCTGGGTCATTATCAAGTCAGTAGCATTACTGAGAAGTAATACAGTCGACACTCGCCTTTCAACATCCCCGCCCTTCCATTATACACGGCAGTCTGCTCGAGGCCCCTGGGCTGCCAGCAATGAATCAGAATTCTCTCGCTGCATGCCTTATATGATAGATGCTGACTGCCGTAAACGTGATTTGGGGCTAGACTGCATACTAAATGAATTGCATCTATGGAAAGCAGCTGCTTTTCAGACCTCAATAATTCAACACTGTGATTTCTACAAAGACCAGTATACAGCGTATTTTATGAACTGAAATTGAGCTGGGAAATGCTTTATTTATTTAAATGCAGCTCAATTTGACTTTAGAGCAAAGCGGAAAGGGTACATGAAGAGTACAAAGGATTTGGCCAAAACTGAACCCAAAAGACACACAGAAAAACAATTAAAGAAACAAAAAATAAAGTTAGCATGGAAAGACACTAAAATTCACGAGTGTGGGATTTGACAGGCCAGAGACAAACCACCCAGAGCAGCGAAGGGGGCCCTCTCTGAGTAAGTGCAGCATGCAGGGACCACAAGGGATGACGGGCGAGGTGCAGAAGCTATGCTAGCACAAAGGAGAAATGAGAACGGCCAGGAGATAAGAAATAACAGGGGCACAGGAAGAGGTG
>NW_005339697.1:0-1139 GCF_000412655.1 Myotis brandtii | reverse complement strand
CAAGGGGCTCAGCACCTGCCTGACCCACCAGGGAAATTCAGGGGCCCAGCCAGCAGCCACCTTCCCAGACCACTCCTCCTCCTGCTACGCCTCGAAGGAACAGGACTGAATGCCAAGGAAGAGAAGGCAGACATGGAGGGGCGAGGGACCCCACTCTCAAGATGGGGCCCACCACGCCAATCCCCCCGCTTCCAAATCCACACAGGCCATGGCCGAAGTTCATATACATACGGGCACTTGGCTGGTTCCTGGCCCCCGGACCTCTTCCCCCGCAGTGGCACCTGAAACACAGAGACAGCCAATGAACAGGGCGGAGAGGCCTCCCGCCAGCCTGGCCACAGCGAGCTCCGTGTTCGCCGTGGGAGGACTGTAGGCCCTGACATCACCCGGGTGGGAGGTCAGACCAGGCCACTGCCGCTCTCAGAGCCTCGGTCCCTGGGAATGAGTGAGGCCGCCCTAATATTAAGTTGCTGTGGCTGAAGGCAAAAATGGCCACTGTCACCTGCAGCTCCTCCACCCCTTGGATCTGGCCTGGCCCTGGGACTTGCTTTGGGCAACAGAGAGTGGTATGAGTGACACTGTGCCAACGGCCCAGCCTGCGGGAGGATGAGACGCACGGCTGAGTCACTCCATTGCACAGGCGAAAGTCAGACAACTGCCGCACCTGAGCGTGAAGCCGCTGGGGGCGAGCCAGCCCAGAGAGCTGCCCTGCCCAGGCCCAGATAAGTTTCGGGATAATTCGCTACCCAGCAGAAGCTGACTGATACATGGACAATGCTGACTCTGTGCAGGGCCCTGTGATAGACACTTTACATGTACTGTCTCGGTGAATTCCAAAGGCGGCCTGTTATAGAAACACGACTACAACCCACACGAGAAACCAGGCTCAGAGAAGTTAAGCCACTCGCTCACACCCAGTCCACTCTGCAGGTGAGTGGCAGAGCCTCGGTTCAAAGTCAGCACCACCGACTCCAGAGCCTGCCTGAGGGTCGCTGGAGACCTGAAGGCCTTGCACCCACTGCCTCCTTCCTAGAGAACCCCGATGAGCTCAGGCAAACCACACGTGGCCATCGCTCAGGGCTGGCCACCCGGCTGGCCCACGGTATCCCCACTCCTTGCAGGTGAATGGCTCAGGAAAG
>NW_005339696.1:0-209 GCF_000412655.1 Myotis brandtii | reverse complement strand
ATGCATGCATACAAGTCATTTGGTTGATCTCTTCCCCCCACCTCCCAACCCTCCCCTGTCTTCCCGCTGAAGTTTGACAGTCTGTTCGATGCTTCTTTGTCTCTGTAACTATTTTTGTTCATCAGTTTATGAGGTTCATTATATTCCACAAATGAGTGAGATCGTGTGGTGTTTATCTTTCTCTGACTGGCTTATTTCGCATAATGCTC
>NW_005339695.1:0-837 GCF_000412655.1 Myotis brandtii | reverse complement strand
TAGATAATTAAGAGTGCTGGTGCTGAGGGCTGTTTTTGTGTGTTTTTGGTTTGTTTTATTTTGTTTTGTTTTTCATTTTTTAGGTGGCTTCAGTAATAAAGAGAGCCAGGGCATTCTGTCTTATTTCAGCCTCTTTGTTTTTGGTGATTTCTGAGTCCCTAATCGATATTTTCCCCCCTAAGATTTAAAGAAAAGGTAGGCAAGTAAAAATTATGCTTTACTTTAAAGGGCTATACTGCTGTTAATGACCCAAAGTAATTTCTTAAGGGTGTGATTTTTTTTCTCCCATAATCTGTTAATGCATTATTGATTAAGCACTGAGCCTCTTTTATATTAGTAAACATTTTCATATGGGATCACTGACCCCAAGTCCCTTTCCATGGTTCTGGTAGGTCATGTAGTCTTTGGTAGGTTGACCCCTTTTGTTTAAAATTTCCTCCAAATTGGAACTATCTTAGACAATATTTTCTAAGTTTCTCTACTTAGAACTTTTTCAGCAAAACAATTACTATTTGTTTTTTATTACAAACATGTTACTAGCTAGTCAATTGGATCAACCTGTCTAAATGGTTTGTGGCATTGGTACTCTATAGACTAAAGACCACTTTATTCTAAGGAGACTTGTAATGGCTTTTAAGTCTAGTTTTATGTGTTTGCACGTTGAGACTATAAGCTCTCTCACAGATAGTAGTAACTCCACAGCTCTTTTTAGGGTGCATAATGACTTCACATACACTTAGAAAGTTGGTCTTCTCAAAAGTTGTGTGGACTATGAAGGGTAGGGGTAAATAACAACCCCGGTTTCCAGATGGGGAGACTGTGTCTCAGTTTTCAGTG
>NW_005339694.1:0-236 GCF_000412655.1 Myotis brandtii | reverse complement strand
TCAGAGAGGAAGGGAGAGGTAGAGAGAGAGAGAAACAGTGATGGGAGAGAACCATTGACAGGCTGCCTCCTGCACATCCCACACTGGGAATCGAGCCTGCAACCCAGGCATATGCTCTGACCAGGAATCGAACCTGGGACCCTTAGTCTACAGGCGGTTGCTCCATCCACTGACCCAAACTGGCTAGGGCTTGCACATCTTATTTATTTATTTATTTTTTTAATATATATTTTATT
>NW_005339693.1:0-318 GCF_000412655.1 Myotis brandtii | reverse complement strand
TTCACCCCAATAAGGGGCAGGGCCGGCTAGCCAACTATCCCTGGCCTCTCCCCTAGGTCACTGGACCCCAGTCGGCACTCCCCTATACAATAGGGGGTAGGGCCAGCTGGCCCACCCACCACAGCCCCTCCTCATGGCTGACCCCAACCCAATCGGCCCCCCCCAATCCCAATTGCGGCGGGGCCTGCCACCCAATCACCCATGGCCTCACTCCCCAGATGGCTCGGCCCTGATCGGCCCCAACTAGGGCTGAGCTGGCTGGACCCCACCCATGTACAAATTTGTCCACTGGGCCTCTAGTTATCCTATCTAATAATA
>NW_005339692.1:0-204 GCF_000412655.1 Myotis brandtii | reverse complement strand
GGGATCAGGAAGGTGTGATGTATTATGAGCTTCTAAAGACAGGTGAAACCATTAGTACTGATCGCTACTGACAACAAATAATCAATTTGAACCATGCTTTGAACATGAAACGACCAGAATGTTCCAGAAGACACAGCAAAGTGATTTTGCTTCATCATCACACACGGCAAAACCAGTTAAAGACACATTAAAAGATCTTGCGTG
>NW_005339691.1:0-242 GCF_000412655.1 Myotis brandtii | reverse complement strand
GTGTGGTAATTTGTGACATCAGCCACAGGAAACCAACGCAGGTGCTTTGTTGGAAAGAGGACAGAGATGCGGAATTAACTATCAACTTTGATATCTTATCCTGACTGACAATGTTGATACCTCCTAGGATTAGTGGAAGTGCTAACACTTAATATGATAATAAATATAGAATGGGCATAAAGAGTTCAGGGAACTGAAACACTAACATACTGGGGAAACCTCTTACAACAAATAACAGTGTC
>NW_005339690.1:0-466 GCF_000412655.1 Myotis brandtii | reverse complement strand
AGTTAGGAATTTATGACCAGATCACCCTGTGAGGTTATTCTGGATTAGATTTACTACCGTGCCCCTTTTTTATCCACACTGAACACATGCAAGACTCAATTTAGGGCCTTAACTTAAAGGACAATAACTAAAAGTCTCACTTTTTCCTCATCATTCCATAAATTCCTGTTACATTTTTTATATCTTAGTTTTTCCAATCCTAGAAATGTTCTTTGTTTGTTTGTTTGTTTTTTGCTAATCCTCACCTGAGGACATTTTTTCCCATTGTTTTTCAAAGAGAGAGAGAGAGGAAAGGAGGGAGGAAGAGAGAGAGAAAGAGAATATCATGTAAGGGAGACACATCAACTGGTTGCTGCCTGCATATTCCCCAACCTAGGGTGGGGAGCAAACCACAACCCAGTGACTAGCCTTGACTGGGGATCGAACCCATGACCACTAAGACACAATGGACAGGGTCAGAAATGTT
>NW_005339689.1:0-245 GCF_000412655.1 Myotis brandtii | reverse complement strand
AGGGTGAATATGCAAATTAACCCAACAAAGATGGTGGCTTAATTTCCATACACAGGCGCCTGACGGAGAGCAGAAGTGGGAGAGCCAGCAGCTTGTGGGGACATGGCTCCCTCAGTCGCTCCCTTGGGGGGACGTGGCTCCCTCACTCACCGGGTGGAGAGCAGACCAGGAGAGCCGGAGGCTTGGGGGGGCCGTGGCTCCCCCGGTCGCTCCCAGCCTGGGGAGCACCAGGAATTCTGGGAATA
>NW_005339688.1:0-210 GCF_000412655.1 Myotis brandtii | reverse complement strand
AAGCACCTGCTTGTTGAACTTGCTGCCAGACACACCGGTGGATCTCTGCAGAACCAAAGCCCCTTTTCAGGGCAGCGTGGCAGCTGCTGACTCACAGAGCAACCCCTCGGAGTTTCACCAGGAAGGAAAATGCCCATCCGGCTGGAGCTTCCGGAGGGGCTCTCCGTGGGCATCAGGGGCCATTTCAATTGCACACACTTTTAGGACAGG
>NW_005339687.1:0-201 GCF_000412655.1 Myotis brandtii | reverse complement strand
CCACATCCAGGCATTCTGAAATGCTTTTTTAAAAACTGTTTCTGGGAAAGATCCAAGATGGCAGCGGATTAGGTGAAGCTACACTCACCTCCTCCCAGATACAAACTGGAATTACAATGAAAGTGTACAGAGTGTTTCTGGAATAATGCAATGACACCTTTTATGCAAGTTTTTTGAATATACATTCTGCACCCCAAATTG
>NW_005339686.1:0-258 GCF_000412655.1 Myotis brandtii | reverse complement strand
GCTCAGTATTTAGTTCAGAATCACCTCTGTGAAGCCTCTCCTGGCCCCAATATGTAAAATTGACCACACACCTCTTTCAGTGCACCCACGGTAGCCTATTTGTACTGCTAATGGAACATGTCAAAACCTTATTGCATTCACTGTTTACCTGCTTGCTTCCCCGTATTAAATGCTGAAATCAAGAGCAGGGACTGTGTCTGTTTTATCCTTTTTTTTTTTTTTTCTGTTGATCAGCAGCCTAGTCAGGACCTCTAGCCA
>NW_005339685.1:0-283 GCF_000412655.1 Myotis brandtii | reverse complement strand
AGAAGCCTCCTCTGACAACGCTGTCAAAGCAGCCCCTTAGGGTTTGTTCTCTAGACAAGATGTATGTGGGCTGGGCAGCCCCACTGGCCTCTCTCATCCCTCCACCATTTTCCACCCTGCCCTGAGTTCCAGGAGGCTGGCCTGGATGCAGGCCTGCCCCTAATATTTGTGGGAACCTGGAAATGAGTATAAAGGGAGGCCAACATTGAGCAGGGAATTCTGGGGTCTCCTAAAGTGTGGGGGCCCAAGGTCTGAGGTTGTATTGATGTATGGACTGGTCTCC
>NW_005339684.1:0-1333 GCF_000412655.1 Myotis brandtii | reverse complement strand
ATAGCATTATGTCTAAAAAAACAATGTACATACCTTAAATTAAAAAGTACTTTACTGGTCAAAAATGCTAACTATCATCTGAATCTTCAGTGAGTTGTAATCTTTTAGTAGGTGGAGAGTCTTGCCTCAATGTTGTTGCTGCTGACTAATCAGGGTGGTGGTTGCTGAGGGTTGAGGTGACTACGGCAGTTTCTTAAAATAAGACGACAATAAAGTTTCCTGCATAAAGTGACTCTTTCACAAATGGTTTTTCTGTAGCATGTGATGCTGTTTGATAGCATCTTACCCATGGTAGAACTTCTTTCAGAATTAGAGTCACTCCTCCCAAATACTGCCTCTGGGTTACCAACTGGATTTATATAATAATTAAGTCCTTTTTTAGCATTTCAACAAACTTCACAACATCTTCACCAGGAGTAGATTCCATCACAAGAAACCACTTTCTTTGCTCATCCATAAGAAGCAACTCCTCATCCATTTAAGTTTGGTCATACAATTGCAGCAGTTCAGTCACATCTTCAAGGCTCTACTTCTAATTCTAGCTCTCGTGCTATTTCCACCACACCTGTAGTTACTTTCTCCACTGAAGTCTTGATCCCCTCAAGTCATCCATGAGGGCTGAAACTAACTTCTTTCAAACTCCTGTTAATGTTAATGTTTTACCTCTTGCTGTGAGTTAGAAGTGTTCTTAATGGCATCTAGAAGGGTGAATCTTTTCCAGAAGGTTTCAATTTAATTTGTCCAGATCCATCAGAAGAATCACTATCTATGGCACCTATAGGCTCAGAAAATGTATTTTTTAAATTATAAGACTTGAAATTAGTCCTTAATCCATGGGCTGCAAAATGGATGTTGTGTTAGCTGGCATGAAAACTACATTGGTTTCACTGTACATCTCCATCAGAGCTCTTAGGTGACTAGGTGCATTGTAATGAACAGTAATATTTCGAAAGGAATCTTTTTTGTGAACAGTAGGTCTCAACAGCAGGCTTAAAATATTCAGTAAACCATGTTAAAGCAGACGTGCCATCATGCAGTCTTTGTTGTTCTACTTATAGAGCACAGATCGAGTACATTAATATAATTCTTATGGGCCCTGGGTTTTTAGAATGTGAAATGAGCACCGGCTTCAACTTAAAGCCACCAGCTGTATTAGCCCCGAACAGAAGACGTAGCCTGTGCTTTGAAGCTTTGAAGTCAAGCATTGACCTCTTTCTAGTTATAAAAGTCCTAGATGGCATCTTCTTCCAAAATAAGGCCGTTCTGTCTACACTAAAAAAACTGTTGTTTAGTGTGGCTACCTTCATTAACTATCTTAGCTAGATCTGCATAC
>NW_005339683.1:0-260 GCF_000412655.1 Myotis brandtii | reverse complement strand
AGTGGGTCCTAGGCTCCAGCAAAGGCCACCCGGCGATTCACACCGAAAGACGGATGACGAAGACAGACAGGCGGCCGCAGTTGAGTCAGGCTCACACAGCACAGCAGTCATCAGGGGCTCGTCTCATGGAGTTGTTGTGGACCAACATTGGCTAGAATAAGACCACCGACTCCATTAGGTTCTTAAACAGCAAGCAAGGATTTATTGAGCTGGCCAGTGACTGCAGTTACAGCACCCTGCCGAAGCAGAGGCTGTACTGC
>NW_005339682.1:0-350 GCF_000412655.1 Myotis brandtii | reverse complement strand
GTCTGGCCTGTAGCTGACAGCCAGCAAGGAAACAGGGACCTCTCCTATCACCACAAGAAGATAAATCCTGCCACCACTGTGCACCCTGGACAGCAGCCCGGGCCTCGCCTTGAGAATGTGGCTCAGCACCCTCATGTCTCGCCTATAAGGCCAGAGAGCATGTGGTGCCAGACCTCTGGCCCGCAGAACTGTGCGTGGACATGCAGGTATGGTCTGAGTGCGTGGACATGCAGGTGTGGTCTGAGTGCATGGACATGAGGTGTGGTCTAAGTAATTTATTAGGCAGCAACAGGCAGTACTGTAGAGCATCCACGGAGAATGTTTTGGGAGGACTTTGCTGGAAGGTCGGG
>NW_005339681.1:0-513 GCF_000412655.1 Myotis brandtii | reverse complement strand
GGCAGGGGGCACGCTCCGTTTTTCCCAGGCTCCCTCCAGTTCCTGCCCAGGGGACCATTGCAGAGGAGTAAGGCCTACGGCAGTGACCACAGGGCTCTGCTTTCCAGCCCCCAAGCCTCAGAGCCAGGCCCTGCATTGCAGCACAAGGCTTGGGAAGCTGATAAGAAGTCCGGGCTTAACTCTGTCTCCAGCCCTGTGCTGGGAGTGATAATGACGCCCTGCTGCCTCCCGCTCAGCCCTGCCCTGCTCTGCCCTGCCCGCCTCACCCAAGGGGCCCTGCAGGTGGCTGAGGGTGGGGCAGGGCAGGGGCTGATGGCGCAGAGGAGGTTGCAACAGTGTCCTGACATGGGGGCCAGAATCCTAATACCTCGCAGGGCACAGGCCCCTGCCTGGCTGCCCCTCCTGGGCACCTGGGCACAGTGCCTGGCACCCCGGGTGATGCTCCATCGGCACCCTGCCCTCCTTTAGTTCCTGCATGCAGAGCGAGGCTGGAAGGACGTGGCCCTGGGCTGG
>NW_005339680.1:0-270 GCF_000412655.1 Myotis brandtii | reverse complement strand
GCCTGCTTTGGGGAAGGAGTATTATTATATCTTTTTTATAAATAGAACTTATTTTTTTCATTTTGAAGTTATCTACTTTGTCATTGATGATGCTTTATATCTTAAAGACAATAGTTCCTCAGCTTTCTTTAGGTTTACAATAATTCAAAAATGTTTTTTTCATTCTTTACTCTCAAGTTTTCTCTGTCCTTATGTTTTGGTTAGTCTCTTATAAAGAGCTTGTAGCTGAGTTTTTTTTATTTTTTATACAATTTAACACTATTTCTTTTG
>NW_005339679.1:0-247 GCF_000412655.1 Myotis brandtii | reverse complement strand
CACACACACACACATATACATACATACATATATATATATATATACTAGAGGCCTGGTACACTGATTCATGTACCAGTGGGGGTCCCTCAGCCTGGCCTGCAGGGATCGGGCCAAAACCAGCAGTCCAACATCTTCTGAGGGGTCCCAGATTGCAAGAGGGTGCAGGCCAGACTGAGGGACCCCCCATCGGTCCTCTAGAATGCATATAAAATGTTTGGTTAATCTCTTCCCGCCCTCCCCCCTCCCC
>NW_005339678.1:0-312 GCF_000412655.1 Myotis brandtii | reverse complement strand
CCTACGTTATTTGATACATTTTGCATAATGAATTCAGCTGTGCTGAGCTGCCTATTAAAGATCACGGTATATCCTCTATTTCACATGTTGTTTTTTCCATTTGCTTCTTAAAACTCCACATTCTCTTCAGCTATCTCCCCTTTGGGGATTAGACTTTCTGTATTCTAAAGGCCTCAAGGCCCTCAGTATTATTTTCCAGATTTCTGGATTTGTTGATAGCAGTGACTTCCCTAATCCATTACAATAGTGATCCTACCTGGTCCTGTTTTTGTCCTTGTGGCTTGGAGCTGGAGAGTCAATATCTGGATAAAA
>NW_005339677.1:0-281 GCF_000412655.1 Myotis brandtii | reverse complement strand
CCCCCCCCCCCCCCAACACACACACACACACACACACCCCGGGATCCAGCCCACAGCCTGGGCATGGGTCCTGACCGGGAATCCAACCAGCAACCTTTCGGTGCCCAGGAGGGCGCCCAACCAACTGAGCCACACCGGCCAGGGCCATCGTTTTCTTAAAGGGGTTCATGTTTAACATGAAGGAGGATAAAATCTCTCCCAGGAGCTGGGATCTCCTACTTTGATTGCATGTTTTTGGAGGGACGCTGGCCACCTCGAGGCCGGTCCCTGGGCCCAGGCCT
>NW_005339676.1:0-216 GCF_000412655.1 Myotis brandtii | reverse complement strand
GCTTATGTTTTATATCTTTATTAATTCACAGTGGCCAGGGATCAAACCTGCAACTGAGGTATATGACCTTGACCAGGAATCAAACCTGCCACCCTTTGGTCTGAGGGCCAACACCACTGAGAAAAACGGGCCAGGGCAAAAAACAATGCCTTAAAATTTCTTCTACTTGGGGAAGGAGAAGGGATGATATGTGTGTGCCCGTTTAAGCATAGAGAT
>NW_005339675.1:0-763 GCF_000412655.1 Myotis brandtii | reverse complement strand
AAAAAATACTAAAAATAATTTCTAAAAATCAAACATAGAAGAGATAATAGAACAAAGAGATGTTTAAAAACTCATTTGAACAATAAACAGTGCTTTCTATTTTTATTTTTCAATACTTAGATAATTATTGAATAGCTGTATCCAAGTTCCTCTGTTGCTTTTATTTTTTGGGTAAAAGTTGGTTTGTGTAGACTGCTTACACAGACAAATCAAGAGGTTTCAGGTCGATTGACGAGAGTGGTGTACACTTGTGCTATAGCAACATCCTTGTTTAGGCACTGTCCATACAGATTAGACCTAAAGGGCCAACAGCCCCTCACTCGCCTGCTGTACTTGCTCTCTGGAGCCTGACAGCTCCTCCAACATCTCAGTGGCTGATGGAGGCTATGGAATCCAGCTCAGGGACCATAGCATGCTTCTGCTCTATGGGTATCAACCCTGTTTCCCTTTTGCCTCTTCATCCCATATTTGCTCAACATCTCTTTAAATAATTAATTTCTTGTATTAACACACCTCTGTTTAAAGTACCTAAAATAATTTCAGTTTTCCTGAGTGAATCCTGAGTTTAATTCCAGCAGACTCCTAGAAAATGAATAACATTTAAAAAAATCTTAATGCCCTGGCCAGTTTTGCTCAGTGGATAGAGCACCAGCCTGTGGAATGAAGGATCCTGGGTTTGATTCTGGTCAAGGTCAAGTACTAGGCTCCTCCCTGGCATGGCCCTAATCAGGGCTCATGCAGGAGGCAACCAGTCGATGTGTTT
>NW_005339674.1:0-224 GCF_000412655.1 Myotis brandtii | reverse complement strand
ATTTCCTTTCAATGTGCATGAATCCATGCACTGGGACCCTAGTATAGATATAATATACTATATCTATATCTATCTATCTATCTATCTATCTATCTATCTATCTACCTATCTATCTATCTACACACACACACACACACATATGTATATATATCATAATTTACAAATGGATGTACTGCTTAGTTAGTCGTATAGTGACAGGCCTTTGATTCTTTCAAGATTCTTTT
>NW_005339673.1:0-213 GCF_000412655.1 Myotis brandtii | reverse complement strand
GGAGAGACTGCAAGAGGGCTCCAGGGCATGTCTGGCCGGTCTCACTCAGTCCCGATCGGCTGGAACCCAGTAGCAAGCTAACCTACCAGTCAGAGCATCTGCCCCCTGGTCGTAAGTGCACATGATAACGACTGGTCTACCAGTCAACTATCTGCCCCCTGGTGGTCAGTGCACGCCACATCGAGCGGTTGAGTGGCCTTAGCATATCATTAG
>NW_005339672.1:0-710 GCF_000412655.1 Myotis brandtii | reverse complement strand
AGTTCGCGTGTCATAGGTTCGCCATCACTGGCTTAGAGCATTCAGGGGAGACTCTGGGAAAGGGCTTTTGAGCCCGCCTTACTTCACATGTCGATCATAGGCCATGGAGGGGATGAGGGAGGCAAGGGCAAGCCAAGCCAAGAAGACAGCACAATATAAGGAATGGAAGCTGGAGATAATGAAGGCCTTTCAGGAAATGTTTCTTATTTCTTGTATCCAATCATTTATCCCCAAATAATGATTTAGATTCTATAATGGCCATGCATTGTCCTGGGTACTGATGCTGCAGCAATGAACAGATTAAAAAAGGTCCCGTAGGAAGCTTAGATTCCCCTGGGGAGAACAAATTAACAACAAAGGAATAACCAAGATAATTTCAGATAGCAGTAAGAGCAGCATGAACAACTGTGGTCCTGCTCCGGGTAAGGTGGTCAGGGACGGCCTCTGCAGGGAGGTGGCGTTTCAGCAAAGACTGAGGGATGAGAAGCTGGTAGGGGAAGAGCTGGAGGGAAAGTATTCCATCCAGGTAGAGGGAACAGCAAGTGCTAAGAACAGGAGGAAAGCTAGTGTGGCTATGGTAATGAGGGTGCAAGAGGAATTTGGAAAGGCAGGCTGGGGCATGGTGGGCCCTGTAGGCTGCAGGAGAAAGAGTTTGGATTTAATTTTAAGTGTGATAGAATGACACGTGCCACAGAGGATTTTAAGGAAGG
>NW_005339671.1:0-295 GCF_000412655.1 Myotis brandtii | reverse complement strand
CGGAGCGCCTAATGAATATTGACAGGTCGGCTCTCGGGGGATCAGATTTGGGGGGGTGATGGCCACCCCCTTTCCAGGAAAGGTCTAAAACAGCCCTCGTCCTCCACCAGGCCCCGCCATTAATATTTATTGAATAAAATATGAGCGCGCCGTTCACGTTAAACAGCTGACAGGCGTCGAAACTTTCTCCCCCTGGAGGCGAGGAGAGGAGAGGGGGAGGAAGGCCACACCAGGGGGAAAGGCCACGCCAGCGGGGGCCATGCCAGGGGGAAAGGCCACGCCAGGGGGAAGGCCA
>NW_005339670.1:0-225 GCF_000412655.1 Myotis brandtii | reverse complement strand
TTTTATTTATTTAATTTTCACCCAGAAAGTACCATAGCCAGTAGATTTGCTCCTGTGAGAATATCTCCAGTTTCACAAGTACTGGAGATCAGTGATTTTCTGGAAATCTCTGTTCATATACTACGGCTCATTCTTCCATGCACTCCATAGAATTCTGGCCCTCACTCATATTTTTTTTCAGGGGAGAGCTTCTCTCTGATCCCCCAGCTCATGTTTTGTGGGCCA
>NW_005339669.1:0-373 GCF_000412655.1 Myotis brandtii | reverse complement strand
GCCCCTTATCCATGTGTGTTTTAGATTTTAAGCAATTATAAAGAGCAACTCAAATAAGCTTTCAAATAATTTTTTAAAGGAGGGTAAATTTGTCAGATCATGGCATTTTGAAGGCCAAGGAAATGCTAACTTAAGACACAACCAAATTTAAACCTCAAGGGCTCAACTACCTCAGATTTTTCTCTGTCTCTTGATTTTCCTTCCCATAATAAATCAAATTCACTCCAAGACTTCGTCATAAGAAATATAGTCATGACTAGCACTTTATCTCTTATAAAAATTATTTTTTTTAAATGGGATACCAAAGTTCTTCTAGTGTTTAATGGAAAATAACAAGGAAGTCTCTGATTGGTCCTGCTTTCCTTTAACCATC
>NW_005339668.1:0-206 GCF_000412655.1 Myotis brandtii | reverse complement strand
GTTTGGGGACCACTGTGTTCAAGTGGGCTAGAGGCAGAAACAGCTGCTAGGATGGTTTGGGGGGACTGAATTGCTATAGTGTCATGAAGTGTCAGGAGATGCTCGGTGAGGGGGTGTCAGGCAGGGCAACAGCCACCCAAGTAAAACAGTAACTTTACCTTTACATGAAGGGAGACAACATTAAGTTTGGATTTTATCCACCCATT
>NW_005339667.1:0-264 GCF_000412655.1 Myotis brandtii | reverse complement strand
TTGGAGTATTTGCATTTTAAAGAAAGACCTTAAGAAAAGAGCCAATGGAACATTTCTGAGGTTGCTGTGAGAAACAACTGTCCATAATGTGGAGTTTGTATTCAACTAGAGGCCCAGTGCATGAATTCGTGCACGGGTGGGGTCCCTCGGCCTGGCCGGTGATAGGGACGATCTGGGCTGTCTCACCCAGTCCTGATCAGGGCCGATTGGGGTCAGCTGGCGGGGAAGTGGGGGGGGGGGAGACCGTGGGAGGTTGGCCGGCCA